>NC_051160.1:43492279-43531089 GCF_013339745.2 Dermacentor silvarum
TTCCAGCGCGTTTGGATCTAATTGGACAATGAATGATGACGCAACGTGTCTTACTTTCCATTCTTCTTACCCCAACAGACAGCAAAGCGGTGGCCTGCACAGCGTGCACCAGGACAACAGCACGGCCGAGGCGTACTACATCGCCCTCATCGTGGTCGCATAGTCGCTGCGGTTGCCGGACTCGCATTGCCGTCGTGCTGGTGCTGCTACTACGGAGGCAGTCTACGGCCAAGGCGCCCATCACTCGGAACCCGTCCGAGTCTGCGTACGACAACCCTACTTACAAGGTGGGAAGGAGATGCACAGCGGAATCCTAAGGCTTCTATGACGCGTGTTCAAATGCGTAAGCATTTTTATGCCTAACCAACGAGAATCCTGTCCGTCACGTAAGACGAATGTATGGCCCGTACCCCTTAACATTGACTTATCCCACCTAAACAATGCTCATTACCCCTGTAAGCAATGGCTCATACCCCTGTAAGCAATGGCTCATACCCCTGTAAGCAATGGCTCATACCCGGTAAGCAATGGCTCATACACGGTAAGCAATGGCTCATACCCAGTAAGCAATGGCTCATACCACGGTAAGCAATGGCTCATACCCCGATAAAGGCTACTAGAGCTCAGCAAAGGAACGAACAGTGCATACGTTCATTGAAATTACCCATACAACACAACAGAACAGCACACGTTTCAATGAGACAAAGCTCAAGCATCCACGCATTTCCATTGGGACAATGCGAAAACCATACAAGCACGTTAAAGAACAGGGGTCGAAATTACGGAGCCACTACGGCGTGCACTAAATCAGAAGGTTTGCCGTAAACCCCAATTTAATCCGAACCATCAATATAAAGCATTGCATACCCCCTCAGCAAATCTAGTGTGGGTTTTGCAACACTCGCTTCGTTTGGGCATCCAGAATAAAAAGGAGCGATAAGAGTTCATAAGGATCGGATCATGTTCGATAAGGTGATAACGACCGATGAGGGTTTATAAGGGCTTATGCTGGTCGGATAAAGTTTCATAACATGGATAATGACACCGGGTTGATGAGCAAGTGACACAATGCTTTACGCATACCTAGACAACTCCGAGAGGAGTTTCTGCGTGAATTTTTTTCTTTCCCAGTCAATGTCGCTCGGTCGAGTAATGAAAAAAAGAATGCAACAAAACATCAAGTCGGCCTAATAAATAAATGAATGAATGAGGGAATAAGTCAACCAATCAATCTTACCTAACTGCTGATCAACCAAGGATTGAGTGAGTGAATCACGAGTCAATAAATGTTATGAAATAGTCGACCCCTGGATGAACAAATAAATGGATCGGTGAATCAGAGAATCAGCGACGTTTTCCTAATTACTGACACTGATTGACGGAAGAAACCAGTCAGCAAATCGATTAGTTATAAAATTTATCTCATTACCAATCAATAAATGAATGAGCCTCTCAATCAGTCGAATAGCCACTCTGCGCGTCATGATGTAGCAGCATAGCAGACGACCGAGCCAGCCGAAGTGGGTGCCAAAATTTCGCAATGTTCTGCTGCCATGTGACCACGTTCTGCGTCGTGACGTCGCTATACACATACCTTTTATAAATGACACCAAAACTTGCTCGCAGAAAAGATTTAAAGTGAATTAATTAGGGGATGCTTTGAGGCGTGCCATTATATATATATATTTCGGTTTTGAAGTCAAGAACTTTAACAAAACTAGTAAAGTCATGTAATAGCTTTGTTAAACCCCATAGTTCAATTATGTATATTTGAACACAGAACGACAATGGACTGAACTTTTGCTCACAGTGCAATGACTGTTCCGATTCTTGTTCTTTCTTACAGACTTATGATGGAGAGAAGCCCGAAGAGAAGAACGGGAATGTGCAAGCATGACTGCGACACTAGAAACATAGTCTTCACGCTGAGCGTTATTGTAATATAGCACTAGTACATATATAAATATAAATATACTATAATGTTCATAATTCCCCCCTGACACATGATTGTACATACGATGACAGCAAGAATGACGTTATAAGTATTCTTGTTTTTTTTCTCCATAAAAAAAGCGCACAAATAACAAAAGGACTGTTCATGTTGCTGCTGGGGTCCTTTTCTTTTAGGTAGGACAACAAGAGATGTTGTCCTTGGCAGCCTTTAGGACAGTGCTGCGCCAACTGCGCGTGTATGAGCACAACCAGCCAACGTGGAATGCGTCGACTGAGATTAGATATATTCAGATTGAATGTATGCTGACTTGCCGACAACGTTACTCTTTTCGCCTGAAATCGTGCCAACGGAGTTGCCTGTATGACGGGATCCGTTAGGATGGCACTTTACAGCATATTACGATGTTTAGGAGCGTACCGCACCAGTTCTGTTTAGTCATAGGTGAATTTAGTTTTTTTTTCCTGCGACGCATATTTCTAAATATTTGCTTCGTATATTTGAGCCTGCGTACCTTGCTATATACCAGTGCGTACAAAAGGTCATGCTGAAGTGCAAAAGCTGACTGCTGCTTACGTAACACAGCAAACATTGTTAGACAGCAGCTGCATAGTTGCGTAATATGTTTCTTAGTCTCTTTTTACGCCATTTTGCGCCTGTAGGCAGCAAAAGTCATTGTCACGTGACCCACAACGACTTACAGTGGACACTAACCCGGCTGCTACGAAGTCCTCGCCTTCGAGGAGGCGCGATCTGCCATGATGAAACAACGTTTGTTGTGTTGTGTTGTGATTAGTGATGACGTGGATGTTGCATGCGATACTTTGCTACAACTTTCACATGCTGGTATGCACTGAAACGGTCAATCAGCAGTTCCGTTTTAACGCAGATGTCACTTGTGTCTGAGCTGCGATATTTACCCCCTCCTTTTCAAAATGCTTTTGTACATAAAACTATTTGCCCTGAGGTTTTCTTTAGAAAACCCGCACCTGATGATGCCGGCTTTCTGCGCTACAATGCCAGCAAAAGCGATATACATATATCCCTTGAAATTTGCATAGTTTGTCGAGGCCAGACCTTACAGAGAGTGCACGTCAATACGCATCTCTTCTTTTACTGAACGCTAACGTTTACATTAAGCGACATACATTAGCAGGCCCTGTCCTGCTGACGGCCTGTCAATATCGTTCTTTTTTTTTAATTTAAGATCCCAGATGAAAGCTTCCCTAGACTTATAACTGTTTCACCGGTGAATTTTGTACACTGCCAATTGCAAACCACCTCACAAGAAGAGTTGGTGACTTTCCATCCATTATTTCGACCGCACTGACACAATCGTCAGTGTTCTAAAAAGCCTAACATTTCATATCAGCGTGAAAGGTCTTTTTTTTTCTTGGCTGTGATGTTTTTGCTGTAACTTTTTGCCGTTCTAATATTGCTTGAATGAAACTAGCATTCAGTATGAATTGTCGGTGTGTCCTTTGTTCCTTCGTAACTACCACTTAATTTTATTTGAGATCAAGCCAAGCTTGGGCTCACGTTATAATGCCATACAGAATGTGTTTAGGACTACGCTTAATACATGTGCTGTGAGCTGTTGTTTGACATTCCGAGTGCTGGATGCGTGTTTAAAAAAGGTGTGTTTGCTTTCGTGTAGTTTATTGTTGCTTTTTTTACGAGCAGAAAACGTCGCGTTATAAGTTTTTTTTTGTTAAGTGGTGAGTCATGTTGGCTTAGCGCGTAGTGAATTTATGGAGCGCTGTTCGTTACAGCCTAAGATTGAATGAAGCATGTGTGTGTGTTGTGATTGTACATATGAAATGTTATCAAAGCTATCAGAGAACAAAGACTAGATGTCTTCACGTGTTTTTCTTGAAATAAAAGAAATGTACATGTGTAGGATGTGTACAATAAATCTATTGTGTGAAAATAAATCTGTCTACTTTCCAGGTTTCTTTTTTATTTTTCTTTCTTCTCTACACATGCGCATTTCCAGAACAACATTCATAATTGGGTTCGTGCTATCACAGTAAGCGAAAAGTAACTTTTCGGGAAAGTAATGACAGTGGGAAAGCCGTTCACAATGAATCGTAATGATATTGATGTACAATTTGTCAAAAAAATAGTTGAGCCGCCAATATACTTGTACAAGTGATTTACGCGTATGACAAGATTTGAAGCTCAGTCATCAGTTTTTCCAGGAAATAATTCGGTAGTTTTGTTGCCGGAATATATTTCTAATTTATTCTGGAGTATAAGTACGACAGTGTTCCACGATGGAGCATATCTCGTTTCCCTAAATAGCACATTGTACTCAAAACACACTCACTTTCTTTTGGTTTGAAAGGCATTCGTTTCTAAGATTTTTTCTTGTAAACCACATACAAATATAGGTTTGTCGTTTTGTTTCCGAAACGAAAAGTACCGCGGTATTTGAATATTGCTAAGGAACAGGCCTCTTTAACAAGGCAGGTTTTTTGTTGAAATAGATTCCGTTTTAATTTTGACAGCTATTCAGTCCTACATAAACGTGATGTTAATACTAATAAAGAAATTCAGGGGTGATTTAGCTGTAAATGCGAGTGAAATGCCTTACCATTACGTCGTACCTCTGAGATATTGGATCCATGATTGAAACCGCGTTCACCACATTGCAAAGTTGTTCAGTAGCTCACGTGACAGGCGTCCTGCCGCTCTGATACTAATTCCAACGCATTAAAAAAAGATGTCGCAGTTTAGCCCGAAAGGCGAAGCATCAATTGCGATAGCAAATTAGTAGAGAGCTATTCGGAGTAAGGATAGTAGTTGTACCAGCTGCATAAACGTGGACACATTCGCTTACTAACTGAATTAATAAGCGTGGTGTCAGTGCGCACAAGCAAACATGAATAGATCACACTGAATGACCGCAGACAACGACTGTCAAAACGATGGCAGCAAGCGCAGCCACCGCAGCGAGCGAAGGTTCATGTGGTCTATCGCTTCAATGGAAACTGAGTGGCGAATGCACAGCGCATACAAAGGTCAGAGCCGTGTGGAGATCGCCTTTAAGAGACGGTGCGGGCGACCGCCACCACCGGGCAAAGTACAAGCACGGTTGTTAGAAGAGTAGAAGATCCCCCCCCCCCCCCCCTCCCTCCCGCGTTGACTTCCCGCTTTCTTGCTTTCACGTGTGAGATCGAGTGGCCAGTTCCCCTTTCTCCCGGTTGCAAGATACGCATTTGGTGCCGCAGCACAGCGTCGCCCCGCCTCCCTCCCATACCCCCACGGCCTTTCGCGGGACGGTCGCGTTTGCTTTCCGTCGTGCCTTCGCTCTCCGTGATAGCGCGCGTCCCCCGCGCGCTTTCACTCGCACACACGGCGCGCGGATACGATTTTATCGCCCTTGGACTTTATACGGAACCTCACGGTGTCGGCGACGGCAGAAATCCGGTTGAAGGGTCCATATAATTGCGCTCGCAATAAAATGTAAGACAGGAGACGTCACAGGTTCGGGAAATCTAGAGCAGAGTTAACTGATGCAAGTATAATCTGCTCTTTTTCCTATTGACCTTTTCGCGGAACAAGTTTGTTCTATGGAAACGAGATGGCGCTTTCGGCGGCGCGCTGCACGTGACCACAGTGACCGCGCACGAATACGAAACCATTACGGCTTCTACCTTGCTGCTGTGCGATCAGCTGTCGGAAATGCAACTGATATTTCTCAAACGCACTCTGCTTGGCCAATCATGCTGGATTGAATCGTGTGGATTGAACACGTGTGCGAAGATAGGGAGTGGCTTATTAAGGCATGGAATGAATCTATGTGGCCAAGTTCGCGGACCGCTGCTGCAACTGTTCGTACGTGTTACCGCCCCTTCGAGATGTAGTACGACTTTCCTCGAGGATACAGAAATTTGTTCATCAGCCAGCGTTGTATCGCTAACCTTCAAAGAAAGCGCTTTAGCCCCGGAACGTCGGTAAGAGTGAGTACCGCTCGTTAAACTATGATAAAGGGAGTAGCGCCGCTTTCTGTCATAGTAGGTTTCGCGCACAGTGTCTACACACATCTACCCCAACTGGCACGGAAGCTTACGCCCACTCTATCGCCAAAGTGTCACGAATAAGTGAATGGGTGCTCACTTGAATATATGCGCACTGTATACGCGCAATAAATGACGGACTACACGGATAGCACACGAATGATCGAAGCTGAATGTTTCGTGACAATCCAGAAGAGAGCGAGTTACTGGCAATAATACATCTTTTCTACAAAGTATTACAATGTACAAAACAGCTACGTTTCAAGCCTTGTGCGCAGAAAGAACAAATATGTCGGAACTGAGCATACCTACGCGTGATTAGGCAGAAAATAATCAGATAGTGACCGCACCGAGGAATTTTACTCAGTTATAAACGGTGACAAGCCGCTGCTTCAATATATTTGCCAATAAAGAACGAAGAGCAAAACACACTACTCCTAATTTAATTCATGAGCGGAAAGTTTGGATAGCGTGGAATACATATTTAGCCCCGCTTTTAGAGCAAACACCATATACGCTGCTCGCGCCGTTTGGACGTAGTTCAATCAGCTCCGAAAGTGCTCTTGCTTGTTCTGTGAAGCTGCGGCCAAAGCTTCGTGTCATCTACCAAGTCACCGTCTACGATATATCCCGATACAAAGGTTTGCTAAGCTGCACCGGGCGTCTTAGACATCCGTTGTAAACATGGAGGCAACGGAGGCAGTTAAGGCAATAAATGGACGCGTCACCACATGATCAAACATGGCGGCGCCCACGGGATCACCACCAAAAGGGTCAATAGGCGCACTGGATCGCACACATACATTAGCCAAGACTAGTTGCACCGTACATTATACTAAGCTATGACACATGTGCGTATACCGAGTTCCAAACACTTATAAGAGGCCGTGATATGCGGCCTGAGATGAACGGCTGAACAGATGACGACAATACAGATGACATGAAATGTTCAACATGGACTGCAGGCAGAGAGAGCCTCGCTCTAAAAGCATAACACAACGCAAGTAACCAGGTGGCATAGAAAAAGAGTATAACATCAGCCGTGGGTTCCGAATGTAAGTTTTCAAATGATGCTCACAGAGACAGGAGTCGAGAGCTTAATGTAAGCAAGCTTTCAGATAAATTCTAAAAACCTCGCAAAAACAAAGGTTGATCCCTCTTTCAATGTAATTGGTCATAACGCGAAAGTCAAACGAGTGTTGTGAGAAGCAGTGGCAGCTTCCTTGCACATTCACAAAGACAAATTCATAGATGTGCACAATCTTTTATTAATTACAGTTTCGCTCGAAGCGAGAAGTAATGACAACGATAGCAAGCACGCGAGGCCTGTGCTGCTGCGCAGCGTAGACAGCACCCCCGGAGCGTACCAGGCTTGCACTGACGTCATTGTAGCCGCCATGTTGGTGCACCGACAAGATGATAAGCTGGGTCCTTAACGTCCCGTGAAAGCTTTCAATAAGATGGATTGGACTGAAGTGCTCGTAGTCGCCATGTTGGTGCCCCAAAAAGGTGATAAGGTGAGTGCGTGACGTCACGTGAAAGCTATCAATTGGCGACGCGACGGTGAGTGCGTATGTGGCGAAACTAAAAATTTAATTAAATTATGGGGTTTTTCGTGCCAAAACCACCGTCTGATTATTAGGCATGCCGTAGTGGGGGGACTCCGGATTAATTTGGACCACCTGGGGTTCTTTAACTGCGTCTTTACGGCTCCGGCGGCATCGTGAGCATCCGCCCATGCACAATCTCGATGTGGTGCTGGTGCGCGTTGCTGTGGCGTCCACGGGCTGAAGGCGAGGGTAAGGTGAAAAGCGAGCGACCTTGTCGGGTCTACGATGCTTACATGTAGGCTCCCTAGGCGGGGGCCGGCGAGCCGTTTCTCTCGGTCCTGCCCTTTCTAAACCGCTACTCGTGACCCCTCTTCCCTCAGCGTCATCCTACCCTTCTTCGACCGGCCCCATTTCAGCTCCTACCGCAAGGTAGCGCCAACTCGCAAGAATGACAAGGAAAAGTGCGTGATCATTGCATGACGTACGTACACAGGACAGATTTGTATTGGGGCTCGGCAGAGAACACTTTCGTGATAAAAATTACGTTCCGCGAACTTCGAACGCGCACTGGTGAAAAATTCCAATAGCAGCGTAAATATACCATAACACTAGGTATCTGTAATTTTCTTTTTTTTTGTAAAGCGAGAAACAAATGCAGTATGTTTCAAAGTTCCTGTAGGCATTTCTTTAATTCTAGTGTTACATTACGCAGGAACATCGGCAACAACAATTATAAACGACTGAATATTAACTTGCAATAATACTTTATTGCGGACTAGTTGGTTCATACTAGAAATAATAAACGAGCTGCTCAAGATGCACAAGAAAAGAAAGACGGGGATGGGACTGTGCGCTCTGTCCTGCCCTCTTCTTTCTGTTCCTGTGCATCTGCAGCAACACGTTTATATTTCAAATATTAAGTGACTGCCCACAACTGCGCACGCTAGCAAACTTGCTAGAATAAGGTTTCTTCCTTTAAAAAAAAGAAATTATACGCACTCTCTAGGTGCATTCGCGAAGTCACCACCGCCACGCAGTCAAGGGTGCGACTGCGCACGCGCAGTGCCGCGACCTAGCCCGAAGGAGGCGTCATTCTCGCTTAGGCGTGTTGGAGATCACCTGATATGTTGCGAATGCCAGCGTGAGCATGCGAGGACGAGCCGAGAAGGCTGGTAGTAATTTGATGCGCGCTCTCTTTCAAAGCGCCCAGTGTTTGAGATTACGTGATCTGCCGCGTTATGGAGGTGCGGCACGGTTGAACTGGTGAAACGAAGCGGCAGCACGGATTTTCGCGTTGTGTCCGCGAGTGCTCGCGGTAATCGAGTGAACCCCGTTGAGGTGTGTCCTTGGGCGTGCGAGAGCAGGCGTCTTTATTTGGTGAGTGGATGTTTATTCGGATTTCCAGTGCCTAGATAGCCTTACTTAGTGTAATTACTTTGCTGTCAATGCTTCGCCTTTCGGATGAAACTGGGACTTGGCATTTCTTCGAATTTATTGCAACACTTAGTGCTTTCCTTCCGATTTGAAAGATGAAACCGTAATTTCGTTTTGTTTTTGTGTGTGCGTGCGTGTGTGTATTTTAAACACGGTTTTAATCGAGCACTCCCCAGTTTGGGCAAAAAGAACGAGAAGTCGCAGTTTCGCCCGGAAGACGAAGCATTGATTGCGATAGCAAGTTACTCGCGATGAGCCCCGTCGCCGGCTGCGCCGGATCGTTTTCACCTCCCGACAGGGTTTGCCACGTCGTCCACATGCAATGCACGCGTCGTGGTCCCCTTCCAGAGCTTCGTCTGATTGTTCGTGCGTGCACCCTACACGACGTGCAACGGTGCGTTACGTGATGCGCCGCCGGCAACGATCACCAGGGGGGCACCGTCGATGCACCATTCGCCTCTCGGGCATCGGTGTAGCTCTCTCCGACGCCGCAACGCGGGGACGCTATGGTCCGCACTCTCAGCCGGCGCTTTGGTGCTGGCTGCAAAAAGGAGGAAAAAATTAAAAAATCGCCGGCCATGCACCCCGCACAGATGAAGCTGAAACCAGTGAAGCTGAAACGGGTGGTCCCGGTATGAGCTACACGTGATTTCTTAATTTCTTTCTTGTCCCTTGTCATACCCGCATATTCAATGCGGGTATGTGCACCACAGGTGATTTTATTATCGTTAATCGCGACGTAACTGACAAGCATGTGATGTTATTGATGTCATGACCTATCAGTCATATGTCAGTCATACATTCGTACCCTCCATGCCAATTTTGGTATATACCAATTGTGAATGAGACGCGAGTTTTTGATAGGTTTATTTCCAGTGTAGGGTGTCTGCGGTCGGGCCATGAGTGTTTCAGCCTAGGCATATACAGCTTCGCTGCAAAAATAAAGATGCGCAGCGCGTGCTCCAGGCGCAAGCTGTGCACGCCCAGTGTTGATCTGGAAGCCTGTTACGCTGGTCGCCGCAGCAGCCGCTCCGCTCGCCTCGTTCGCCCTTCTGCCAAAATATATGTAGGGACGACGGCACGGCTTGTGGGCCG
Source organism: Dermacentor silvarum (assembly GCF_013339745.2). Lineage (NCBI taxonomy): Eukaryota > Metazoa > Arthropoda > Arachnida > Ixodida > Ixodidae > Dermacentor > Dermacentor silvarum. The sequence goes on from NC_051160.1 coordinate 43,502,332, forward strand.
CCGTCACGATGTCCTACAGCAGCTATACACAGTAAGGTTAGTTGTTTTTACCAGCTGTATAAACTCGCGTAAACATTCGCTTACTAACTAAATTAACAAGTGCGTAGTCACGCGTGCACAGGCAAACATGAACACAGAGAACATGCAAGATACGACACGCGCGGCGACTCTCAGACGCGCCATGCGCAGCCGCGTAGTAGTAAGTGGTTCGTATGGAAAGGAAAAGGTTGGCGCTATCTTCTGCAGCCCTTGAGGGAGCACGGCTCAGCGCCACGCAGCCGCGGCCGGCGTAGAAGTGGACATGCCGCTCTACCCTCCCCCCCCCCTGCCCCCTAGCGCGCGTACATCTCCCCGCTCTCTCTATTGCGCGCGCGCGAAATGTCGGCGCGCACCATGACAAGCTTTTCCTCAGACCTACAGCATACGGCGCGCGGCCACCATCTTATCGCAGTTAGACTTTACACGGAACATCACGGCGACACGAACGCCAACGGCGACGACGACGGAGGCGGCAATTCGCCTGGGGTTTCCATATCAGTGCTGTCGCAATACAAAAATATAGGGCATGGAAGATCGCGTGCAACTTCATGTACATTATGCATCGATGACCGATAAGAGTTGGATACTACCGTAACATTGATCTAATCTTACTACATTTTGAGTAATCGGCTAATTGCACCTCGCGATGCTATGTGCTGCGATATTTGTTAAATATATAGCAGCGCAACCACGCCAGAATGGGGCTGGTCCCAGGCTCAATCCCCGGAACAGGGTGAACTTTTCTTAAAAGGTCATGTCTTCTTTCCGAAGAACTAGAAATGGCTTTGTGGCTTCGTGCTGCTGTAGCGTGAATGATACCTTTCTTTTTATCTTTTATCAGAGAAGAGCTGATGAGTACTTGATGCTTTTTATGAAGTCCTCACTAACTAATCGATGTCTTATGGGGACTTAGCTCAGATTTATCAACGCCTTCAAGTACTTTTCGTTTCATTGAGGTGACATATACCTAGAAACATCATGCGACTGGGCTTAGAAATCACTTTTTTTTGTTTACATAACTCCTTTGCTACTGCGCCGATGCGCAATAGTAAAGGATCCTATTGGGAGTAAGCACCACAGCGACTTCTGCGCAGATGGCAGGCATAAGAATGGCGAAATTCAAGATATAGTATGTTCCTGAAGATAATTTTTTCCGGCTGTCTTCCTCATCAACATAGCAAACTAGAATGACGACTCAAAATATTATAATTTACACGTACGAAGAGAAGGTATTATGTCGGATTGCAGATAGAGCTAACCGGATGATGTACTGTTTCATTCTTGCCTGTTGAACACGCATCCAACAGAAGCGAGTGGTTTCGTTCTCAAAGCCGCTTAGGGCTGAGCGCGGCGCATGCCGAAAACGCTCGTGCAGGTAAAGGCACTCACAAAAAGAAAAGGGTAACTGGAAGTTCAAGAAAAAGAAATTCAAGTTTGAAGCTGCGTGAGCTCGATTTATGTGCTCCTTTAGAGTGTGGTCCTGCCTTGTCGCCACGTTCAACGACTTCGGCTCAACGAACGGCCTGAGTTACAAAGACAACAGCAAACATTTAAAGCAAAGTAAGAATGAAACGAAGAAACGAACCACGAACATCGAGAACCAGACGCCCCAGTCGGGCATGATGAATAAAGGGGATTTTCCCTCAGCGGGGAAGGATACAAGGTAAAACCCAGGAACCGGTGACGACTAAATCCTGGAAGGTTGTGAGTCTAGACGTGGAGTGGACGGTGCGACATAGTTTGTGTCGATCTATAACGTTCATCGCAGCAAGCGATGCACACGCACGACACACGTTTTCAGCCACGGGACGTTACTGGACCACGGAAAAGTCTGCAGTTTGAACTGCGCCCCAGTACAGCACTGAAATAGCACGCCTGCGGTATACAGGCCTCAATGAGACGCTGTAAATATCCGTCGCTTTAGTGTATGTGTTAGCGCGCGTGCTTTGTTTTTGTTTCATTTCATTCCCTTGTTTCATCCCACACGATCTGACCTCATGTAGCGTGCCAGGCCTGTCGAAAGGCGTTACTTTTCGGATATCCTTAAACTTTCTCTTTCTCTGTAACGAAATGTTCAGAAACTGTGCACCGTCTTGCGAACTCGTTGTAGTCAGTTTTAGTTTATCTGTAAGCGTCCTAACATTTGCGGAACGCCGGGTTCCCGGAGGAGTGTCAGGCAGTAGCAACGACGGTAGCGACATCTGGCGTCGCAGTGTCTGATTAGAGAGCACCTAAAACTAAGTATGCAGCGACCTGAATGTTCTACTTCGCTGCTGGTATAAAGCGTTGTTAGCTACATAATACTGATGTGGCAAAAAGAAAGGCAGTGCTATCTCCGCACAAAGATAGGCCGGCGGAGAAGTTAGAAAAACTGCAGGCTCACCAACCACCAGGGAAGTCCAGGCCGGAGGCTGGTCTTAAAGTCCAGGGACAGCCGAGTGGTCAGGCCGAGCGGTAGAAAGGGTCCGAGGGCAGTGGGTCGTACCCTCGCAGGCAATGGCACATACGCCCAGAAGATGGGATCCGGGGGTTGAAACCTGGAAAACGCGCCTCAAAGTGCCCCTGCAGCACCTGGGACCTGTTGAGGTCCCAAGTAGAAGGGAAAGAACAGAGTTTTATTCATATGCTCAGAAAAAACACGAAGGGTAAGTAACACTTGTAAGGCATAAAGGTGGTGAGTAGGGAGCGATAGTACATTGAGGAAATGGGTATAAAGTGTAGGACAATGGCCGAACGTATACATGGCCTACGCGGGGCGAAATAGCCGACCCGCGTCGGCCATGTCTACGTTCGCACCGCCCTCTCTATGTTGGCGTTCTAACCGCTTGCGAGCCTAGTTTCCTGTCGCTCTCCCGGGGCGCCGGCACCATCGCGCATGTATATGATACAAGGTGCCGTCCTCCATTTTGAATTTCACGTATCTCGTCGTAATGGAGAGGCCGCCTGTAGTGCGCGCTGCCGACGACGATTGCATTCTCGTCTCTCTTTCTGCCGTCGCTCTTCGTAGGCGTGTTGTGTACTCGGGAGTCCGTACTATACACGGCCTCCCCATTCTGTGTCATCTCTGTGTCGTGTGCTAAACAGCTTTGCTGGTCATCCACTTTCACAAAGAGGAATGGCTCACGATTTTTTTTTTAAATTTCATGTTTAAAGTTAACGGCTGCCTCGGCTATGAAAATGTCTACAAATATGACACCTCATCTTGCGTATGCAAGCAAAAATGTGGTTTTTTCTTTGTCTCGGCGCATTGTTACATACGAACTGCTTTATGTAAGTTACACAAACAGCCACGCTGAAACATCCGAGCATTGTCTTCATTTTTATTAGATTAAACTTTAAAATGTGACATCGTATGAGGCTGGTGTCTTCAAGAATCAGGAGGTATTACGCTAGAAGATGTTCGGCATACGGAGGCATTTTCATCTACTTAAGAAACTATCAAAAGAATAGAAAAAATAGAAAAGAAACCCACCAAGCCTTTCTCTTTCCTTTAAAGAGACACCCCTGGCTTTTACAAGCGTTGCAAGGCTCGAACCATAATGTTACTTCCTTATAAGTGGCACTTCCGGTTCTTTTGACCGCAATCTACAGTTTTTTTTGTCACTCGCAGCGGTCTGAAGAATGTTTAGTTAACAATTATTTATTTTATTATTTATGATATGCTGTACTACGAGGGCCAAGCAAGTGGGCGTACAACGATATACAAAAGCAGATAGTGCAAAACATAATTCAGACATGTAAAAAAAGAAAAGTGGCAACACGTCAGAAAACACAAATTTGGTAAGACGTTAAAATACAGCATCAATATAAAAAGAAATGGTTCAATACAACACTTTAAAACGCTTTCGCATCATCAATCTTCAGCAAGCTTTCCAGCAACGCGTTCAATTGTGGTATAGTGCGACGGAAAAGCGAATGCCGAAGAAGCGTAAGGCGAGCAAGATAGCGTGATATCTGAAGATTATGAGCGGGCCGTGTTGGTCGTGATAAACGGGGGCGTACGCATTAGTTGGGGCTGATGCTAAATTGGTTGAGAGCAATATAAACTAAAATTTCATTCTAGCGACAGCTCTTCTTTCCTCTTAATGCAAAATGTTGTTGTTAGCCATGAGCTGAGTTGGTGAATCCTTGGGAATACAGGAGTTAAAAATGAAGCACGCTGTCTTCCTTTCAATGATACCAGTTCTTTTTTTTTGTCTTTTCGTAAAAAAAAATTACTTTTTTAAGTACGGATCCCAAGCTATGATTGCGTATTGTAGTTGTAGTTTAGTTTCGGTAGAAGAAACCCAAGTTTTCTAGAGGCGGAAGCACAAATTTGATTAATATGACTGGATTATGATAGATTATTAGAACAATTATCTCATAAGCTAGCAAAACATGGCAGCGAAGGCACCATTACAATTTGTAAAGGCAGCAGACATGCACAAAAAAAAAACAGGCTTTAACATTATTTGACGCTAATTGTGATTGCGTGCTGTGGTCGCGTGCTTTCAATGGCTGTGATCGTGTGCATTTACTCGGACTTTCTTTGTATTTTTTATCTTATATTTCTACCCACTCCCCCAGCCTCCTCCGTTGCGCAGTGTGGGTGTGGGTAGCAAACCGGATTGTCTGTGCTTGTTATTCCCAATTTCTTTTGTTTTTATTAAGTCTCCTTCTCTCTAAAAAGTACCAGAACAGGCACGATTGCTGTTCAACGTGTTCTTAAATGAATATTAACTGCGACAAAATGGCAAACTTGCCCATTGAAATGGGCATTATCCCAAAACTGTAGGTGAAAACAAAGAATTAAACACAAGAAAAATGGATTGGAAATAAAAAAATATATATTTTTCGCGCTTTCTTAGACGAAGTGAAACTATATGTCCAAGGCACATGAAACAAATATTCAAATATATGCGTATCACGTGGGATTCAAATAGCCAGTGCATGAAGTGTGACACGCATGAGAGCACTTAATTAAGTGCTGAGTAAAAAAGAAAAGCCCATAGAACGTCAGTGACGTGCAGAGAGATAAAATTGAAGTAAGAAACAATTGTACAGCGCTCTTCACAAGGAACTGATCAGGTCATTGTTCACAATAAAATTGTGCAGGACTTTCGCAACTTCTCTTTGCTTATACATATATATGGGCAGGACGAGGGCCAAGTGCATTTTTTTACCGTTACGGGACGCCTATCAAAGGGGCTAAGACGACCACGAAGTTCGATACACATTCCGTATTCATGTTCATAGCCGATAGGACTTTAAGCAAGCGTCGTAAATCACGGATACACATTTTTTTGCCTTTACTAAACCGATGAAACGTTGACGCAGGTACCAATGGGAGGGCCAGTGACCTCACCAATAAATTTCTGCCCGGTAATAAGGATGTAACTACCGTGCTTATGTGAGCCGTGATGGTAGCAACGTTGAAGCGAAATTTCCGTTGCGTTACACAACGCCTTGACATATTAAAAAAAAAAAATCGGCGCAGAAACGTAAGATCTGCTTACTTGTGGGAATACGAAAGCATTATAGTCGCTTCGGTGAAATGTTTTCGATTGATGCTTTCGGCATGCATTAAACTTCTTTGTGGTGATTCACGTTTAAGAACCCCAGGTGGTCCAAATTTCCGGATTCCCCCACTACGGCATGCCTCATAATCAGAACTGGTTTTAGCTCGTAAAACCCCATATTTTTTTTTTGTGGTGATTCGGTGTGTTTGCATATACGTTGGCCACAGACGGGAAACATTCGGACAATTTTGCCGTGGGCGACACCCCGCTTCACAGCTGCCGCTAAGGTAGACGTTTCTGAGTTCATCGCAGTAGAGACTGCACCGATGAAATCCCAAGAGCAAGTGACGCGCGGGCGGCAGCGCTTTCCTTTTTTTTTTCACTCATGACGTGGCCCCACCTCCTTCCCATTGGCTGCGCCGTCACGTGTCTAATGACGCACGCGAAAGGCCACACCTTTAGTCAAGTACTGACTCGTAATTTGGCCCGCAATAAATTAACATTAATTACTTTTTTTTTGTTTACTCTCCTTGGGGGTGCAGACTTCACAGATCGGAGAAATGTCGCTAACAAGAAGGCTTGCTTCTCGGTAACTTTTGTCCATATATTTGAACACTGCTTGTATGCGAAACGTATATTGCGAAATAATATGAACAATATTATGTTACAGGATCAACTACCCAGCTTCATACCAGGTTGCCTATAGGTTTCATAAAAACGGTTTACGATAAAGGTATTATGATTAATATTCTTTTATGCTCATCAGAACAAAATTTCACGACGCGAATTGCAGACGCAAATTAGCAATTCTAAATATGACTAAAAAAAGCAAAGTAACATTACAATGCTTAATTTTGTTCACCACATTTTTTTTCTGTATCTTGCTTCTGCACCTTAGTTAACACAAATGCCTTGCAAACACGTTTTTTTTTTTTTTTTTCAATGTGCCACTTTCGATGTACCACAGCCATTCCATGTGTGACTACCTAAATTCTTCGGGCCAATCCTCAAGATAAAATTTCGCCCGTACAAAGCTGCAAATGAAAATGACTACAAAAAAGTAAAAATAAAAGCGAAGACAAGTAGAAGAATCAGAAAATGCCAGCGCGTACCAGTTGCCCGAGTCACGTCGTTACGCAAACAGCGAAGGAGAGGAAAAAGACGTCAGACCTCCTGACAAGCCAGGAAAAAAGAAAAATAGAGAAAAGCAGATGGGGGGGGGGGGGGGGGGGTAGAAAAAAGAGCACTGGAAAGAACCCACCACAACAATAAAGATAAGAAGACAGTAAGAGGATTTCGGGATAGGCGCAAAGCGACCTAGTCATCTGTGAAATATATGGCTCTCAATTGCGCAGGTATAACAGCTTTTTGCCCGGAACTTTCATTTTTCTGCCGCACATACTCCCGGAGATCGTTTTTCACGCATAAAACGTGCTTCGGTAGAAAGATTTATGCGTTGCATCTTTACAGCAACTTTTTTTCCCCTTAGCAAGTCCCTTGTTACTGCCTTCGATAGCGTACTTAACGCTCTTTTGAAGGGGAATGCTAATACGTTCAGTGATGAATTTCGCTCAGGCGTTGGCAAGAGTTTCATTGTGAATCTGGGCTCAGCATAACGGCGATTTGCCTGCCTCTTTTCTGTAAAATAGAAAAGCAGTGTCAGTGCACTAAGTGTACGCGGCTTTTATTGACTACACGGTATTGCGTAATAATAGCGAGTTTGAGAGTACCACCTGTTACACTGAGCATGAGTGATGCATGCAGCTACGGCAGTGGCAAGCTCATACAATCAATTCCTATACGCCTTCTTCTGGCACCTAGCTCGCTCATGAATAGCTCGGTTTTCCCGTTGTGGCTCCGCACCTTTTGTGTTGTGTTGCGAAGATTTCAATGCCCGCAATCGGTGCTGGCGTTCTCGTCCACATCGCCATTGAGATGCGGAAAATAATATGGCTTGCGAGTCAAGAGCAGTTGATGTAAAAGAAGTACAACGTCTTCCTTGACGCATTAGTGCACCATGTGGTTTGTTGTTTAGAGTACGCTACCTTCGGGGTTGGGCCCACATTTTTAGACTGCACAATCTCCGGAATCGGCCCATATTTTTTTTTTCGTTGACTAAAGTCACGCTTCCGATTCCGGTTTTAGCCGTGCGCCGTTTGAATTAGCGCATCTGAGTTTAATTTCATCCTTTTTTCGCCAGTTAAGCATTACTACTGCTCCCTACATAGCTCTATGCTATCTTGGCGCGCCTTTTTTCGTTTCAAGCTTCACTGTGGCGCTTTTCTTGTTTGTCTTACGTGTAGTAGGAGGCCTCAAATTGCCTTATTTTGACGAAAGCGGTCAGAAAGTTGCGGTAATTTAGTAAACGTGGTAGGCGAACAAGCAGGTTTTAAAAATTTCTTTATAGCCTCCAGCCCACACACCTCTTGATCAGCCGGAGTTCAGTCCAAACGAGGTGGCGCACAACGTGGTTCGAGGTCTCACGTTCCGAGCCGGGTTCGAAGAAGCAGCCACTCGAACGGACACCTCCGCGGTGGTGTGGGAATGGGACGATCGGCTCACTAAATTCTGTGACATTACTCAACATTATCGAATGCAAAGGCTTGAGTATCCACCACCTCACCCCAAGCTCAATAGGGCCCAGTCCGTTCAATGGCGGCAGCTACAAACACGAACATACACGAACCCTGTCATCATGAACCATATATACCCCGAATTATATACAACCAATCTATGCCAGTATTGTAACACCAGAGCCACACTAGATCACATCCTATGGGCATGTCCAGCATTAATCAGCAATACTGGGGTCGCGGCCTCCAATGAGGGCCTTCGGGCGCGTTGGGGGACTGCGCTGCTCAGTTCAGGCCTGGACCAGCAACTGTGGGCTATCCAGCAGGCCGATGAAGCTGCCGGGAGACACGGTCTCTCCGCTGGCTCCTAGGTGGGAACCCAGCCCAGCAATCTGCCGGAAATAAATAAAGTTCTTCTCTCTCTCTCTCTCTCCTTGTATGCGAACGAGCCAACGAGCCTGCACTTTTCTGGCCGAGGAAAGGAGCATCCCAGGGCAGAACTAGCGAATATCTACAAGACACATGTACGTGGCTTCGTAACATGCAAATCCCACCCGTGGGGCTCGGATGATCTATATGTTTGTTACTAGCAACAGATAGTTTCAAGCTGCCAGGGTACCGGTTTATTCTGCCCTTCGACAGAAATCCGGCGGTTGTTTCGTGTACCGCATCCAAGCTCACCAAAAACTTCGGAGCTGGCAGCCACTGATGTTGCATTAAAGCACTTGCAAGAGGAGCTAACCGCATTGAAAGTTGCCATGGTTCCCGACTTCCATGCTGCCCTGCGGCAGACTGCAGCGAAGCGTCGACGTTGATTACCCAGCTACGGATAGCGTTTATATTACTGTCAATTAAATGTCATTCGGGGGTTGTAACCCCCCATGAGGCCGACTTAACCCCCCTCTTTTGTTTAACCCCTTTTCTTTCTTTGCGCATTTGAGTACAGCAACTTAGATGTAAGACGCGCAATCATCTGCACACTCACAAAAAGCGCATTTTTTGACAATTTCCCGTGAAGAAATTGAAATTAGTGCTATTTAGATGGTATTGGCAAACTGTCACCCCCCCTGGCAGAGATCCTGGGTACGCTACTGCCACCATGCGACTACATGACGCTTCATGCATCGTTTTTACGCCGTAAGCTGTTATAGGCTCATTCCACTACATGGCTTCAGAACGGCGCAACAAGGAAGACGAAAAGACGAAAGAACACACGAACACAAGCGCCGTTCACAAGCGCCGTTCACAAGCGCCGTTCACAAGCGCCGTTCACAAGCGCCTAGAAGCGCCTAGATCACAAGCGCCTAGACGACGCTTGTGCAGCCGCCGCCAGAGGCGCCTGCTGCAGTCACACACACCGCGCGCGTTCCACGCGAACGCGGGGAAACGGGAAAACGTGAACGGCGTCAGCAGCAGCTTTGTGCTTTCGCTGTTTGGTGCTGCTACAATTTCTTTCTCTCTCGCTGTCTCATTCTCTCCTTCCCTCTCCTCAACGTGCAATGTCAAGACAACATGTGCATGGCACGGAGAGAAGGCGAAGCACACGCCGCTCCGCGAGGTGGTTGCTAGGCAACGCGCGGTGACATCATCGTTCAGTGTGGCTTTTTTGTACACGTTCTGCGGACTGATGGTCGGCTTAAACAGCTACGCTGTTAAAAATGCGGCCAGTTCCACGAAGTTAAATCGGTCGAAACAGCGGAGCTGTGGTCGTTGTGTTTCTGCGTTTATCGCGTATGTTTCTGCGTATTGCCGCTCCCGCCAAGCGGCGTCCATCCATGCGAAGAGCACGTGGTGCAAACACCGGTGCAATCATCTCGGGGTCCGCGGCTCGTAGTTTGCGTTTCGCCTGGCCTTCGGAAGCCCTCACGCTAGAATCGGCACGTCGACAACAAGCCCTTTCCCGAGCGCGTTCGCGGCGGCGGTCCTCAAACGCGTTAGGACACGTCGTCAGTTGCTCATGAATGTTTCCTACCCACTTAAGCAATGGCTCATACCCCCGTAAACGCGGCCTCCCCATTACGACGACAGAAGATAAGTGAAATCCTACGCTGGAATAATTAGGCAGCTTTAGTTTAACGTTAGCGTAGTAGCGAGGTTAAGGGAAATAGACTTACCGTTCCGCAAACAAACTTTGCAGAAAGACAGTTTTAGCTTGGCGTGATAACATTCAAGCGCAACCTCTTAGAATATGCCTTCAGCCAATCCACGCAGTGTGTCAACGGCTGAAGCTGTTGCCATTGCTCAAGATTATTCAATCACGACGCACATCGCCGTCGAGACACATCGTGCAAATGTCAGGCACATTGCCGGAACCCCTGGCCACTGCCTCATCGTACACACCGTTGAAGGACACCGCATGTCACATAGCAGAACTGTCAGTAAATATCGTGCCTCGCTTACATCAGGTACGCGCCTGCGGCCAGGCCGGTGTCTCCTCCAAGGTGTTTGTGCCGTCCTGAAGGACACCTCACGATTCCAGGACTTCAGAAAAAGTGTGATATATCACCGTCTGCACCAAAACAATTCAGCTTACTCCTGTCGCACGAGAGATACAGCAGCCACGTGCACATTTACAGTGACAGATTAAAATACTTCGACCAATTCTGGCGGCGCTTTGTTTATACTTACCAGAGGAATAACACTGCGATACAAGACTTCACATGTCTCGACTTCCATGGCGGAAGAAATCACGGCTCTGCGCCGTGCAGTTCAATTTATCGACACAGATAGTCCTGGTACATGGGCCGTGTTTTCCGAATCGAGACCGGCTTTACGCCGTATGAAGTCAGTCCTCCGACGTGGATCTCACGAACAGCTATCGTACGGAATTGTCAAACTTCACCACGACGCCAAACAGAAATGCAACGAAATTATTTTCCAGTGGCTACCTGGCCATTGCGGCATCAGCGGAAATGATTATGCAGACAAAGCTGCCCGAGAGACACATCAAGACCAACACAGCGTTCACATTCCTCTTTCCAGCACAGACGCTGCAAGGTAGCTTCGTCACCTGGCACGCGAGCTCTCTTTAACTAGAAGTGGAACACCCCAAATATAAGGCGCACCAGGTAACACGAACTGAAACCGTCGCTACAACTCCAACCTCCACCAGGTCTTTACCGACATGAGGCATCGCTTCTATACCGGCTGTGGTTGACAGTGGCTTTTACGAAGGCGTACACTGCTTTGATTGGAATGACCGGCGGTGCTGCGAGCGACGTCTGCGGCGGCGATGAGAACATCAAACATTTATTGTGTCACTGCCGTGGATTTCAGTGGGAAAGACAAACATTATCTATCGTGTTGCGAGGAACGGACGATCGGCCGTTGTCCGTGCTGGTGCAGGTTGAAGACCATCCCCATCGCTCGTCGGCCCACAAAGCTGTGAAGGTATTTTTATCTTTTTTGAGGGCAACTGGCCAGTGTGAACGCCTGACTTACTCAGGCTCTCCGGGTGCGTGCGCGAGCTCACAGCCTCCATCACCCCTCCCCCCCCCTCTCTACATCTCTTCCTTATAATATCATCTTTCCCGTCTCCTTGAGTAGGGAAGCCAGCCGGACGCATTTCTGGTTAACATCCCTGTCTTCTCTCTTTCTCTCCTCCTCATTCTCAAACGCGCCCATTCCTGCTCGGATGGACAAATACACTGTCGAGCTAGGCCTCTCTGAATACTCGTGCAAGATGTTGAGACATTTACATTTACATTTGTTGAGACACTTTAGCTCTGATTGCGTCACCAGGCGTGGTGGCGTAGTTGCTGTGGTGTTGCGATGCTAAACCCAAGGTCGAGGGATCAAAATCCCTGCCGCAGCGGCTGCATTTCTATGAGGGTGAAATGCAAAAGACTCGTGTACTGTGTATTGGGTGCACGTTAAAGAACCCCAGGAAGTCAAAATTAATCCAGAGTCCCCCACTATGGCGTGCCTCATAATGATATCATGGTTTTGGCACGTAACACCCCAGACTCTATCTATCCGATTGCGCGATGCGTGGCGCGACAACTGCGCCGTCTGCACACGCTACACATGCATGATCGAGTAATGGCCCCTTTCCTCCGCAAGGGTTCCGAAGTAATGTGTGTGCGTGGACTGTTATAATTGCAAAGAAATATGCGATAATTATGTAGCATGTTTCAGCAAGCGACCCCTTGGACCGTTTTTAAAGGCGCTTCACGCTAAAAACAGTTGTATGTCTTCTGTATTGCCTGATTCACTGATTACGCTGTTACAGGTGTAGCCGTGAGGTGCCGGTTAAAGGAAAATGCAGAAGTGCAAGCGAATTCAAATATTCCAAGCACGGACACGGCTAGAACATGCCGCGTACGCGGCACTTCCTTCAGTAGTGGTGTACTATTGAATGATTCTGCATGCCTCCTGATAACTGCTATATGAAAATAGGTTGTTTCCTTTAGCTTTTCTGGCGCTGCTTCTCACATAGTTATTGACAGCTATAGTTCAGTGATATGACGCAATGACTGCAATAGCTGTGTTCAGCGGTTGCGTGTACGTTGTATTCTCATCTGTCAGCACGAGCCATGCAGCTCACACATTTCCTTTTATTGCGACAGCAATTATATGGACACTTCAACCGGATTTCTGCCGTCGCCGTCGCCGTGAAGTTCCGTATAGATTCCAAGGGCGATAAAATCGTCGCCGCGCACCGTATGCGCGAGTGAAAGCGCGCGAGGGACGCGCGCTATCACAGAGAGCCAACGCACGGCGGAAAGCAAACGCGACCGTCGCGCGAAAGGCCGTGGGGGTATGGGGGGGGGGGAGGGAGGCGGGGCGACGCTGTGCTGCGGCACCAAATGCGTATCTTGCAACCGAGCGCAAGGGGAACTGGCAACGCAATCTCCCAGCTTCTACTCTGCCAACAAATACGCTTGCACTGGCTGTGGTGGCGGTATCTCCACACGTCTCTGACCTATGTAAGCGCTGTGAATTCGCCGCTCAGTTTCCGTTGAAGCGATAGACCGCACGATTCTTCGCCCGCTGCAGCGGCTGCGCTTGCTACCAGCGTTTCGACAGTCGTTGTCTGCGGTCATTCAGTGTGATCTATTCATGTTTGCTTGTGCGCGATGACACCACGCTTGTCAATTCAGTTAGAAAGCGAATGTGTCCAAGTTTATGCAGCCGATAAAACTACTATCCCTACTCCGAATAGCTCTCTGCCACTTTGGTATCGCAATTGATGCTTCGCCTTCCGGGCGAAACTGCGACATTTTTTTTAAAGCAAAATGTTACCTGCAGCTCTTCAGTGCTTTGAAATCTGGAATGTATAGCATATCGTGCTAATTTATCACGCATTTCATCGAGGCAAGTTTTTTTTACTAATTTTTAAGCTAAAAATGAAGTGCTTGCCTGTCAAAACTGTTTTTTTATTTTTGTTGCAATCATGGAATATTTTGTTCCCGAGAGCACCTTCTATGTAATTTGTACAATGAAATCACATTCAAGAGGATATTGAAGACGTACGTTGAACGTAATGACGAATTTTATTATTCACGTGACCTTGATGCTTTAAAAGGCTTTTCAGCTAACTTTAACGACATGTTACCCACCTTGGCGAAACCCAGGAAACGCAGCTTCTAGGACGGCTCAAATTTCTCCTTCCCTCTCCCCTTCCTATTCCACATAATAGGCCTTCGAGCCATCCTACAATAAATACATTTTTATCATCATCATCATCATCTGGACCTTGCTCTCCCGGGTGTTGCTGTGGCCAAGTGGAACTGGAGGAACTAAAACGCGTGAAATGAACGCTCTTGCAACGCTGTACGAAATGTACCGCACCACGGCAATGGCCACGGACGAAGTACAGAACTCTACCGGAATATCTGGGGGAAATATTTCCCTCTTCAGCGGTATCATACTGACGTGCCATCGCAGTCCGAAACTGCTGTGTTTCAGAATACGTACAATGAACGCCTTGCAGGTCAGCGACAGTCTTGCATTATTTCTGCTTATGACAGCGGATGACGCATTTGCGGTACCTAGAACGTTATTCAAGAATGCATAATCCTGGCGTTAGAACTTCGTTTTCAGTTGCAACTTGCGTTTGTGCGTATGAAAACACAGATTGCTCAACTGTTTTGTTTCTCACATTAGACGGGTGGTCGCACGCAGGCGGGGTCTACGCGCGTACAGTTCCGCACCGTGTGCCGGCTACCTCAATACTTTGGTTCCGTGAAGCCTAATTCACTTAACGTGGTAAGAATGCACCTCAGGCAGCATGGCAGTGTATCTAAACGAGGAGTCAGAAATGACGATGTGCAGCGTGCATCCAATGCACGCTGCACATGGTCATTTCTGACTCCTTGTGCTTGTACTCTATATCGCGCTGGTACTACCGGTGTCTTCGACATACATTTGGTGGTGCATCACCCGGAATGTTGTCACAATTGCGTGCCATATGGAGCCAAACAAAGCATCATCGTCACCTAAAGGCTACTTTACACAGCACCCAAAAATTTCCTGGCTCGCCTGCAGGTGTTTTTTTTTTGTCTAAAGACTGCTTAAAATTTACTGGGACGCATGCTAGACAAGTGCAACTGCAAAGCCACCCGGCGAGAGCATGTGCCTTTTCACTTAAGAATAGGAGAAGAAGAAAAAAAAGGAACTTTCGTCGTTACTCATCCTTGCATATGGCTGAAACATCTGCGGTGATGTCATCATTGTGGAGTTTTGTTGCTTCGGAGATTCGCCAAAATACGGCAGCCGCGGAAGCTACACTTATTCAACTGCATCTCGAATTTATGCGGCTGAACGGGGCAGTACAATGCGAGCTGTCGTCACAGTTACGCAGGTAAAAGAAAAAAAAGTTGTCGCAGTTTCACCTGAAAGGCGAAGCATCAATTGCGATAGCAAATTTGTAGAGAACTATACGGAGTAACGATAGTAGCTTTATCAGCTGTATAAACTTGGACATGCAGCAGCACCGGCAACACGCAGAACTGTTGTCGACGCCGTCGGCGTTTCGCCCGCGTTCGCACAAAATGCGTGCTGGGTTGGTGACTGTTGCCGGAGCCTCTGATATAAATAGGCACTTGGTGCCGCAGCTCAACGTCGCCTCCCTTCCCTCCCCCTCCCCCCACGGCCTTTCGTGCGTCAGAAGAAGGCGCGTTTGCTCTACATATATGGTGATTGTAAAGGAGGAAAGAGACGCCTACTTCTGCAGCCCTTAAGGGAGCACGGCACAGAACGCGCGTTTGTTCTCCGCCGTTCGTTCACTCCCCGTGAAAGCGCGCGTCCCTCGCGCCCTTTCACTCGCACATACAGCGTTCGGCGGCGCGCGGCGACGATTTCATCTCCATTGACGTCATACGGAACCTTACGGCGACGGCGACGGCGACGGCAGAAATCTGCTTTGGAGTGTCCATATAATTGCTATCGCAATAAAAAAGAATCAAGCAAAAAAATGTCACAGTTTCGCCCTAAGGGCGAAGCAATGAATGCGATAGCAACACAGCAATGTCATACGAAGTAAGGTGAGCGGCTTTGGTAGCAACAACACGCAGAACTGTTGTCGACGCCATCGGCGTTTTGCCCGCGTTAGCTCAAAATGCGTGCGGCGTTGGTGACTGTTGCTGGAGCCTCTGATATAAGTAGGCACTTGGTGCCGCAGCTAAACGTCGCCTCCCTTCCCTCCCCCTCCCCCACGGCCTCTCGCGCGTCCGAAGAAGGCGCGTTTGCTCTGCATATATGGTGATTGTAAAGGAGAAAAGAGACGCCTACTTCTGCAGCCCTTAAGCGAGCACGGCGCAGAACGCGCGTTTGTTCTCCGCCGTGCGTTCACTCCCCGTGAAAGACGCGCCCCTCGCGCCCTTTCACTCGCACATACAGCGTTCGGCGCGCGGCGACGATTTCATCTCCAAATGACGTCATACGGAACCTCACGGCGACGGCGACGGCGACGCCGACGGCGACGGCGACGGCAGAAATCTGCTTTTGAGTGTCCATATAATTGCTATCGCAATAATAAAAAAATGTCACAGTTTCGCCCTAAGGGCGAAGCAATGAATGCGATAGCAACACAGCAATGTCATACGAAGTAAGGTGAGCGGCTTTGGTAGCAACAACACGCAGAACTGTTGTCGACGCCATCGGCGTTTTGCCCGCGTTAGCTCAAAATGCGTGCGGCGTTGGTGACTGTTGCTGGAGCCTCTGATATAAATAGGCACTTGGTGCCGCAGCTAAACGTCGCCTCCCTTCCCTCCCCCTCCCCCACGGCCTCTCGCGCGTCCGAAGAAGGCGCGTTTGCTCTACATATATGGTGATTGTAAAGGAGAAAAGAGACGCCTACTTCTGCAGCCCTTAAGCGAGCACGGCGCAGAACGCGCGTTTGTTCTCCGCCGTGCGTTCACTCCCCGTGAAAGACGCGCCCCTCGCGCCCTTTCACTCGCACATACAGCGTTCGGCGCGCGGCGACGATTTCATCTCCAAATGACGTCATACGGAACCTCACGGCGACGGCGACGGCGACGGCGATGGCGACGCCGACGGCGACGCCGACGGCGACGGCGACGCCGACGGCAGAAATCTGCTTTTGAGTGTCCATATAATTGCTATCGCAATAAAAAATCGGAACACTTCTATTATTGCGAAGATTGAAGCCAGCGAAGCTGTGAGTATGGTGGGTCTTCCATAGTGAATATTGCTACAGTGAATTTATATATTATCATTTTTGACTGTATTGAGCGTCTTCGACATGTTCGTCAAAGAGCAAGGACACCGGCGTCTTGTTCTCGCCCGGCGCGATGGCCAAGTTGTGCGTTTGCGGCGCCAAGTTTGCCCCATCATCATAGGCGCTAGCGTTTGAGCCACAGCGTTCCTAGCCGGGACAAACTGCACGGCGTTGTCAGGAGTCTGATTCCAGGATCCTGGAAGATGTGGTTAAACGAGCGTCCGTCCTGTAGCGAGTCCAAAGGGCAACTGCTGATAACAGCGCTAGCGCGATCTCTACGTCACGAGACAAAGGGGCACAACGATTGGTGGGACGTGCCGCCGCAGAGTATCGCGACACGTGTGAAAGAGGCATCAGCTAGGTGTATCACAATGTGCCATCCATCACCCGTTTTGACACTTGGGGGGGGGGGGGAGGGTATTTTGTAAGAGACCGCCCAGTGGACTGTCCGCTTCGGCTGCCGCGATTGGATCCAGTCGCACGAGCGAAAATGAGCCAGCCAGTCTCCTGCTCGCTCGTGCAGCTGGAGCTATCACGGACAGCCGAAATGGAGAGTCCACTAGGTCAACTCTTACGGAACAGCCCCCCCCCCTCCCTCCCCTCAGTGCCAACGCGCAACTGGCGAGAAGCCGGCACGCACATGGAGCCGACATTGTTGTTCTACGCGTCGTTTTGTTGTTGTTCGAAGTGTTGTCGTATCCAACGGCACGAGCGCAAACTGAGGGGTGCCAACGAGCCAGCTGCGGAAGAAGACGACGCTCGAGCCAATACTCATGATGCTAGTTTTTTTCTACATGCGGACATATACCTGAGGAACCTAGCCGTTAACAGCTTCGTTGTAAAAACTTATAAATGAAAACTTGCTCCTTCGTATCCAGATATCACTCACACAGTACAAGGACATCCTGTAAAGATAGTAGCTACTTAATTTTATTGCGATAGCAATTATATGGACACTCCAAAGCAGATTTCTGCCGTCGGCGTCGCCGTCGCCGTCGCCGTCGCCGTCGCCGTGAGGTTCCGTATGACGTCAATGGAGATGAAATCGTCGCCGCGCGCCGCCGAACGCTGTATGTGCGAGTGAAAGGGCGCGAGGGACGGGCGCTTTCACGGGGAGTGAACGCACGGCGGAGAACAAACGCGCGTTCTGTGCCGTGCTCCCTTAAGGGCTGCAGAAGTAGGCGTCTCTTTCCTCCTTTACAATCACCATATATGTAGAGCAAACGCGCCTTCTTCTGACGCACGAAAGGCCGTGGGGGGGGGGGGGGGGCAGGGAAGGGAGGCGACGTTTAGCTGCGGCACCAAGTGCCTATTTATATCAGAGGCTCCGGCAACAGTCACCAACGCCGCACGCATTTTGTGCGAACGCGGGCAAAACGCCGACGGCGTCGACAACAGTGCTGTGTGCTGCCGGTGCTGCTGCATATCCAAGTTTGTACAGCGGATAAAACTACTATCCTTACTCCGTATAGCTCTCTACTAAGTTGCTATCGCAATTGATGCTTCGCCTTTCGGGTGAAACTGCGACAACTTTTCTAAAAGTCCCAGGATCAACACTCGATTGGAGATAGCAAACGTAATGAATAACACGATGATTATTTACCAAATTACTTAATTATGTCGGTAATGAGTAATGCAAACCAACAGCACACTTACCGTTTAACGCGACAGCGTTCAGGGCCCCATGTCGCAGAAAATACGGTGTCGGCGACGGTGTCGGAGGCGTTGCCCGGCCAAGAAAGTAATCCCGAACCACCCCGATCGCGCAGTTCCTCCGCGTGGCGCAAGGCGTTAGTGAAAAAAAAAGTATAGTTCTCAAACTAATAGTCACAAAATCGTAAAGTGCGACTTAACCACAACTTGCAGACATGATAGCGTCGGATTCTAATTTGCATGTACGAGAAAACGTAACTTTCTTACGAGCGCCCGTGTAGGATTCTTGCTAAAACACCATCCGGATGGCACTCGCGTCCTCGGCACTTTAGGGAGCTTATATGCACCGATTTCACTTGATTAATTAATATTAGTTCAGGAATTGGTGGTTTCATTTTCATGAGGTATTTCAGAGAAACATGGGCGAGTTGGTAACGAGCATAATAAGACGTGATTACTAGCGTAATTACCATGTCCCATGTTGATTCTTTAGCCCCTCTCTTTTTACGCTAGTAATCATGTCTTATTATGCCCGAACTTTGTGTTGCTTGTGATCTTTTTGTAGTTTATGTAGTTCAAACGACGCATTCGTTTAAAATAATGGCTTGCTATTCCCTGGGGTGTTCCAGTTTGAATTGTAAACAGCGCTTGTCGCCCTAATATAAAGATCTGAAGGCAATAGAAAGTATTGCAATACTTTCTATTGCCTTCAGATCTTTATATTAGGGCGACAAGCGCTGTTTACAATTCAAACTGGAACACCCCAGGGAATAGCAAGCCATTATTTTAAACGAATGCGTCGTTTGAACTACATAAACTACAAAAAGATCACAAGCAACACAAAGTTCGGGCATAATAAGACATGATTACTAGCGTAAAAAGAGAGGGGCTAAAGAATCAACATGGGACATGGTAATTACGCTAGTAATCACGTCTTATTATGCTCGTTATCAACTCGCCCATGTTTCTGGCTTGACAAAGGGGACAAAGCGCCGCCGCCAACGGATGTTGGCGGCGGCGCTGCTGTCGCATGGGCTGTCATCCAAGTGGCGGACCTTTCCGCCTCACGGCAATGCAGAGCGCGTGTCGCCCCTGCACATACTACCCCCTCTACTACACTGTAGCACTACACTAGGAGGGAGCGTCACGTGACAATCTCGAAGCCTATACAATCGTGCAAAATATCGAGGAGAAGTAGGCCCTAGTCAGGTTATAGCCAAGCCGCAGATTCTCGTCGACTTGCCTTGGTTGCGTCTGCCGCGGGTTTTTGGAATAGGCGCACATGTTAAGCGTGAAAAACGCACGCCGAGGTTAGTCAAAGTTCAAGCGTGTGACGTAGTCAAGTCTGTGTTATGTCAGTCGGGTAACGCACTGAACCAACATAGGTTGCGCAGACGCGGCTCGCCGCTTAAAAGGAGCAGACAGGCGCCAAGGCTGTAGCGAACGATGAGAGCAATTTCTGGAGCGACAGCAACAATCCATGGCCTGGAGCGACGAAACGGGCCGTCGCGCGAACAGATCGCTCGTTCGTGTCCTCCATCGCTCGGTTCTGGCAATCCAGAATTCGTCGCTGGTCGCCCGGAACTGCTGTGAGCGACTAAACAATAGCGCGAAGCCGTAACTGGTACTGTCGAGTGCAAAATTCTAAGGACCACGCCTCGAATAATCTTGCTTTTAATTGGCAAGATCGAGCGTTGGCACCGAGCGTTGGAACCGGCGTCAGGCTGAACGTAGATCGCATTGGCGCCAATCTGGTTGGCGGACGCGTTCCTCATTCTCACTGAAGATCGTCTGGCGGCAACGAGCTGCCACCCGGAGCCTTTAGTAAAGTCCTCGGGAGTTAAAATCTCCCCTTCCACCTCGCACTTCCTCACAAAGTTCGTGGAAAAAGCCTTTGACGAGAAGAGGCGGGTGAGCGATGCCTAATCCTAACGCGGTTAGGCTCAACACACAATCACGTCGAGGTTGATAGAAAAACGGCAGTAAGTCACAAAAGGCCGCCCACCCGTAAAATTCGGGTACCGGCGTGTTCCTACATGCGCGCCGTGTAGCGTCGACACTTGCGAACATTGCATCATTGCAGTTGCGCTATATTCCACCAGGTGTCCCGACATCTAACAGTTGCATGTAGCAGTTGCATGCTGCAAAAAGGCTAGGTGAATATTTGTCACCACCCCCGCTTCGAAGGGGAAGCCAATGAACCATCATCGTGATCATCGTCAACAGCATCGCATTGTGCCACGTGTCAAGGGATGAGACATGTGTGCCACGCAGTATGGATGTCTGTGGTTAGTCTTCAGTAGACCTTATAGCGCCTACTCGCAAGGTGCGAACCTCTGCTGAATAATCGAATCGCAGAGTTACGCGCGCGGCTGGAACCAGGCATCGTCGGGCCCAGCAGACCGCTGTGTAGAACCCGACTTGCTATGGCGCAAGCCACTGGTCGCCCTCAACGCCGGGCGGACAGTTCAAATTGTTCATGTGAAAACGAGGCGAAGGGACTTCGCCGCGAAGTGCCCTGTAGTGCTTCGGGCTGAAAGTTAAGCTCCTATATGGAGCCTCTTCAGCTTACGATGTGACTGTTCTGCGTGTGCTGTGTAGGCTTGTGACATTTCTTTAGGTTTCGAGGGCTTGTTGCAAGGCGCATACGATTCGCTCATCAAATGACCACAAGAAGGCTTGCAGATATTTATTTATATATGCTCGTATACCCTTCACTTGGTGGTGAATGTTTAGAAAACGTTTATTTCAACTAACATTTGGTGGTGCAGGAAAGTTGTTATTAAGAGAAGTTTATTTCAACAAAAACATTCTTGAAAATACATCTGCACTTGAATTCAAGTACAAGAAAACAATAAACTACTAATGACAATGGCACAAGTCCATGGCACCAACCCACGCGCCACTGTTAATGGAGCCAAAGCAATCATCCTAGTGGCCTAATGTTATCTCACACAGCACCTAAAGATTCCCTGGCTGTCTGCAGGATGTTTGTCTAAAGACTGCTTGAAATTTTCTGCGAAGCGTGCTACACAAGCAGAATTGGAAAGCCACCTGTCAATAGCGTGGGCCTTTTCACTTAAAGGAAGAAGAAAGAAAAAACTTTCGCCGTTACCTTTCCTTGAACATGGCTGAAACCTATCCTGCGTTGCCGTAAGCATTGTGGCGTTTCGTGGCCTCCGAGGTTCGCCTACATACGGGAGCCGCGTACGCTACACTTCTTCCACTTTAGCTCGAATTTGTGAAGCTGAATGTGGCAGTGCAAAGCGAGGTATCGCCAGCTTTACACGAGGAAAAAAATAATAAAGATATAAACGTGGGCAGCTTGCACTAGTAGTGCAGGGCTATAGTAAACAGCGGAGCTGGTGATCGACCTAGCTTCTTCCAGGTTTTACTAGGCTTGGCTAATTTTGTTAAGAAATGCTAAGTGCTGCTAGGCACGGTATTCTGAATTGGCTCGCCGCCGACGCGCAGATTCTCGCTTGGCCACTCGACGCGCTTCAAGATGACCCGCTTTTTCTTCGGGTGTCCGGATCTTCTTTGGTCGTCCCATGTCAAGGCGACATGTAGCCACCACAGAGTCAACGAGACTTCTGCCGCCGTCGCGGCGGCTACGAGCTTTGTCGATCTGCCCGCTGAAGTCACGGCCAAGCTGCTCATTCTCTCTCCCGAGCATAGACCCGGCCGCGCGCATGCGCTTCTTCCCTCTCCTTAACGTCCCATGTCAAGGCAGCATGTGCACGGCACGGAGAAAAGGCGAAGCACATGCCGCTGCGCGAGGTGGTTGGTTGCAACGCGCGGTGACGTCATCGTTCAGTGAGGTTTTCTGTACAGGCTCTGCGGACTGGCGGTCGGCTTAAACAGCTCCGCTGTTAAAAATGTGACCAGTTCCACAAAGCGAAATCGGTCGAAAAAAAAAATTGTCGCGTGTGCATCTGCGTATTGCCGCTCCCACCGAGCGGCGTCCATCGTGCGCAGAGCGCGCGGCGCAAACACCTGCTATTCAACCCGGGTGCCCCTCCTCCTCCTCCTTCTAAGCGGCCATGGTGAAACGTACGTTAGTATGTTTCTCTAAGGAGCGGCGTCCATCGTGTGAAGAGCGCACGGCGCAAACACTGGCGCAAACATTTCGGGGTCCGCGGCTCGTCGTTGACGTTTCGCCTGGGCTTCGGAAGCCCTCACGCTAGAATCGGCACGTCGATGACGAGCCCTTTGCCGCACACGTTCGCGGTGGCGTTCCTCCAACGCGTTAGGACACGTCATGAGTTCCTCATGAATGGCAATGGCACCTACCCACTTAAGCAATGGTTCATATACCTCCGGAAACGTGGTCTCTTCATTACGACCACTAAAGATAAGTGAAACTGTACGCTTGAATAATTATACAGTTTTAGTTTAATGTTAGCGTACTAGAGAGCTTAAGGGAATTATCTTTACCGTTCCACAATCGAACTTTGCAGAAATACAGTTTTAGTATACGTGATAGTGTAGTTTGCGTGCGGGACGCGATTCCATTACGCTTTGGATTTCGCATACGTGAGCTATGGACGATTGTAAAGTTTACACTATTACAGTCCAGCAGCTGACCTCCACAGATCAGCAAGTGTATTTTTGTCGCACAGGGAAGCAAGCACAGCAGATGCCACATGCACTAACTGTGAAAGGCAGCCGCTGCGGCGCCGGCCGGGATGCGCGGAGGCGAGCGCCATCTGTTCACGTTGCAAGAAACCCAGCGGCAGGGGCGGTAACACCGTCGCAGCAGCAGCAGCGCTCGGAAAGTCGGTAGAACAGGCACAGACAGCTTCGCCTAGATATATAGAAGAAACGTGGGTCCCATATCACGTGATAGGCAAGCGGTAGATTCTAGTCGGTTGGCGTTGGTTGCGTCTGCTGCGGGGGTTTAGATGCAGTCGAGTCTGTATTATGCCTGAGAGGTAACGCACCGACCCACCGCACCTTGCGTAGACGCGGCTCGATACTCAAGTAGCAAAGAAGAGCCAAGGCTGTTGCGAACGATGAGAGCGATTTCGTGCGCGACAGCGACGAGCGACGGCTTCAAGCGACGAAACGGGCCGTCCTGCGAACAGATGGCTCGTTCGTGTCTTTCGATCGCGGGGTTCTCGAAGCCTAGAATTCGTCGCTCATCGCCCAGAACCGATACACGCAACTAACAAATAGTGCGAAGCCGGAAATGGTACATGCAGTCAAGTACTACAGGGATCGAGCTAACGACCGAACTGTGATGCGTGAAAGGATAAGAACCTACTGCAAGACCTTCAAAAATATTTTGTGCAGTTCTTGGCACCGAAAAACATCAGCTTGAAATATTGAAGCAAGCGTCACGCTAATTTCGGGGTGTATATGCTGGCCTCATGCCAGCAACGCAGCGTAGACATCGCTCAAAGTCGTCAGTCGCGTGTTGTTCACCTTATAGACGTCGAGTGGACGCGAATGCCATCTGTATCGGGGCGATTGTCGCCGTGGCGCGAGACATGGCTTGCATAGGGTGTTGTACTTGACAGGCATTGTGCCCAACTGTCCGTGGACCACCGCAAGGACGGTTGGTCCCGTTTCGTTGCGATTTCAGAGAAATGAGAAATATTTTTACAGGGAACCAAGGCACCCTTTTGACGGTGATTCGTTACGTGTGGGGACGTCTTCGGGGAGGCGGGCATAAAAAGTAGTTAATCATACAACAGGATTATCTACACATGTACAGAACACAGGTAATCAATTATGAATATATCAATACATGCAGAATACTTAACATTAGTAATAGTATTTAAAAAAAACCTCGGTTCGAATGTAGGATTCTGTGGTTTCAAAGCGGTCAGGTTCTTCTTTCAAACTCATGTAAAGTCATGAACTCACTCTCTCTAAAGCGTACTTTGCCATTACAAATACGTTTGTGCAAAAATGACAGCTTTAAATAACACGCGTACTTAGTGGTACGGATGGGCGGAAAAAAGGGTTGCAACCGAGTACAGGTATTTAGGGTTCTTTGTTTTAAAAGAGCCAGAAATTGCCAAAAAATGTATACGTTAAGAATGACTCATTATTGAGCGATGTCTCCATTACTAGATCAGGAATAAAGAGGCGAAAGTGCGATACAAACGCCTTTGGGAACGAATATATCATTATTTTATAAACGAGGCTGGGCTACTGAAAACCTAATTTCGCAAATCGGCTTTGGTGTGATACGAATTTAAGGCGATATTTTATTTTTCTCGCCGATCAAAATATTACGCGAGCAACCATCGGTTGCATGGTAATTGTCAGTAGTGGAAGACAACTATCTTGTGATCTTCTTCGAAGCTTCTGGTTTCTTAAAGGTTTCTTAAATGTTAGTGTTTATGAGACAGCAAGTTTCGCAACCACGTGCTTTGACCACTGCCTTTTTATAGCCTTTCTCTATTCGAGCTGCCCGTCAACTCTCCGTGCCTAATTTCGCGGTGTTCTACCGATTACTTCGAAGTCAACACTTTATGCCATACGTCTAGCACAGACGTGAAACACGTATGGCTAGCACATTGCTTGTTATCAGCTATAGTGTATCCCCAAACAAGAAATATCTTATTGGCAAAACAAACCCAGTGTCCCATATTCGTAATGCAATTCACCCGGCTAAGGATTTCTACGCAAATGAACGGAGCCGAACTGTTTTTCTGGTGGCTACAGTTCCACAAGCAGTGGCTGACGGAACTACAAATTTATAGCGCATGCGCATCCGTTTGGGGAAGATGGAGCGGCAGAGCGTAATCTGTAATTTTTACAATGAACTCACAGTCACGAGGATCTTGACCATGCATGTACTACGTTGAACCAAATGATATGAGCATGATCGATGATGAAAATAAAATGCATTATTCACGTGGCCTTGTCGCTTTAAAAGGATTTTCAGCAAAATTTAGTGGCATGTTACTCAGCATGGGACTACCTGACGCTTCATGCATGTTTTTTTTAGGTTCCGAGGGCTTGTGCGGGTTTTATCAGAGGGAAAGGTACATTTATATATGCTCTTACGTCCATCACGTGGTGGTGTGCTGTTAGAAAGAGTTTTCTTTTAAAGCCATTTGGCGGTGTACTACACCGAAGATTGCATGGCACCATTGCCAATGGAACCATCAAGCATCGTCGTCACCTAAAGGCTATTCTATACAGCACCCAAACATTATCTGATTGTCTACAGGTTGTTTGTATAAAGACTGCTTGAAATTTTATACGAAGCGTGCTACACAAGCAAAATTGCAAAGACACCTGTCAATAGCGTGGGCCTTTTCGTTAAAAAACGAAAAAAAAATAGGGAAAAAAAAACTTTCGTCGTTAATTTTGCATGCATATGGCTGAAATATCTCCTGCGTCACCGTGAGCATTGTGGCGTGTCGTGGTCTCCGGGATTCGCAAACATTCGGCAGCCGCGGAAGCTACAATTAATAAATGCTTATCATTTCATGGCGCACATTTGCTACTTTGAAAGTTTCGGTCCTTTGACACAGTGCTGTTTTTACTAGCTCCGGTTTATTTCCCTGCAATTCTAAGTGCATCCGCTGGTCTTCGCTCCTTGCTCGGTCGTGAAGGACATGGACGACCCTGCACGTCTGCTGGCGACGGCGGGGTCAGCGGCGGCCGCCTCCAGGAAGCGGGTCGGCCAACACAGCGACAGCGAGGGCACCCATGTCTACTCCCTCAGCAGTGACGACCCTTCCGATGAAGACTTCCAACTTGTGCAGAGCCGCAAAGCGAAGAGAAGGAACACTAGGACGTCTTCATCGTCAAGTACGGAAACAGTAAGACACACGCAAAGGCCGGACGCCAATACCATCATATTTGTGCTCGTGCTTCCTACCGTTAACATGAAGCTACTCAACAGACAATCTGCGTCGATGTTACTGGAAGCCTTGGTGCCCAATGAAATATCGGGCATTCGAGTGAACACCCGAAAAAAATCTACTAGCGGTCGATGTCCAGCACGTGGGTGCTTTGACCACTCTACGCAGCGTAACCGACCTTGATAGCATTCAGGTGCTCTCCTATATCCCTCTGGGATCTGATATAGTTATTGGCGTTATGTACGACGTCGACGTGGCCATCCTTAACCACGACTTGCCAATTCTTGCCAAGCCAGCTAATGACGAGGTCATTGTGGATGTTACTCGGATAGGCAGTTCACGCTGCATGAAGATTGCATTTAAGGGTAACCATCTACCCTCGCATGTTAAGGTGGGACACTTCAGACATACTGTGCGGCCTTTCATACCGAAGCCTCTTCAATGCCGCAAATGTATGAAACTGGGGCACGTGAGCAGTGTTTGTGAAAACCAGGCAACATGCCCCCGCTGCGCCGAGCACCACGATGCAGATAAATGTGGCGCAATTGTAATGAAGTGTTTGAACTGCAGCGGGTCACATGAGGCTTCATCGAAGAATTGCCCACATATTAAAAAGGAAGTGGCCATCATTAAAGAAATGGTGAGAGACCATACAACTCGCCGAGAAGCCGCCGCTAAGATTAGAGGCGACGTTTTCGTCGCCGACGTTCTTCAAGAAAGGCTGTTGCCACTACGACGCGCTTGCCACTTCCTATGACATCACCTCCTCCTCTGCCGCCCAGAGCATGCAATGCGGAAAGGACCACGAAGGACAACGCCACTGAGAAGACGACATCTGCCGAATCTTGGCCGGCCCTACCAAAACGACAGGAAACACCACAAGGATCGAGGGAAACTTCTGATGGACAACCCTCGGCGTCTACTGTCGGTGATTTGTCCGACCAGGACAGGCAAGTGACTGTAATGCTGCAGTCGCTAATTAATACAATCCGCATAATCCTGAACATGCTACAAACACCTGCAGCTCGAAGTGTTCTGCAAATACTGGATGCACTAAATCCAGTGCTTACTAGCATCGTCTAAGCACCATGGCTCGACCAATAGTCGCCTTCCGCAGTTAAGGTAAATGTGCGTCGACCTTCCAGTGGAATGCCAGAGGTCTTAGAACCCGCATAGCAGACTTTCGCCAATTCGTTTTTAGAAATCGTTTCCTCATACTGGTCATATGCGAACCAAATACATCGACTCCACCCAGACTGTCTGGTTACGAACCTTTCGCCTCGTCCACATGCGGAGCATGCAGCAAAGTAATCGTCTACATCCGCACGGAACTTACGTATGTCGCTCACGCGGTAGAGCCACATGACGACAACCAATATGTCTGCCTGCATGTAAAAAAGAAGACTGGGTCATTTACACTTATTGGAGCCTACATATCCCCAGCGGGTCAGTTTGATGGCAAAAGGCTCAAGAAAATATTGCAAATGACCCCCGGGTCATCACAGCTGACTTTAACGCGCATCACCAGCTATGGGGAAACACTAAAATTGATCCCAGAGGCAGGAGTGTTGCCTCCTTTGCTGCCGACCACGATATGCGTTGTGTGAATGATGGCAGCCCCACATTTCTGCGAGGCACGACCTATAGTAGCTGCTTAGACTTGACTTTGGTGTCACGGCGCTTCGCCTCGAGCGTCTAATGGTTTACTGACATAGAGACACATGGAAGCGACCATATTCCAACATACATCACGATTAGTGGAGTTGAGCAAAGCTCCTCTACAGTTTTGCGTACAGTTGAGTGTTCAAGGTTTAAGGAGCATATGGATGACGCATGTCGGGAAGGCCTTTCACACAATATAGAAGATGAAATCGCGGACGCAATGAAAGCATCCATGTGCTCGCTCACAAGGTCAGGAAGGCGAACACACTTCAACACAGAACTGGAGAGGCTGCGTACGGAACGCGGACAGGCGGAAAGAAGGTATCGGCGCACGAAATCCGTTCTAGACCTGAGGGGTTCACGACGCATGCTAGAGATGGGTCGCTCAGGAGCGAGCTGGTTCTTTTGAGCCGCTCTTTTTAAAGAGCGAGTGAGCCGTAGTTCAGTAAAAGTGAGCGGCGCTTCTTTTGGAGAAAGGGGGCCGGTTCTCTCTCCGAAAGAACCACCGCTCACTTGAACCACGACTCACTGGTTCTTCAAAAAGAGCGGCTCAAAAGACAGCCGAAGGCGAGGGGGTGGAGGCGACTCTTGCTAGGAAGGCCGGGAGGGCAGTTGCTTTCTCGGACCGCTAATAGATGGCGCGGAAATCGCACCCAGCAGAAGAGACGGAACGGTTCGCCACGGTAGAGTGACTAGAACTGCCCATATCGGAGTGGTTTGCGTGCCGAACCTGGGACCCGTAGAGCACGTGAGACATCTCTCCTCTTTCTTTCTTTCGTCTTAGTCCTGCTAATATATTTTGGCAATTTCGGAAATACTAT
>NC_051160.1:43531189-43577001 GCF_013339745.2 Dermacentor silvarum
TTGATGCTTTAAAAGACTTTTTAGCAAAATTTAGCGGCATGTTACCCACCATGCGACAACATGACGCTTCATGCATCTTTTCATTTTTTTAGGTTCCGAGACCTTGTTGCAAGAAGCATACTAGGCACTCATGAAATTTCTAGAAGAGGGCAAGGTAGAGCTCTTATCAGAGGGAAAGGTACATTTATATATGGTCTTATGTTCAACCGCCATCAAGAGTTTAGGGACCAAAGGTGCCGCGATTTAAAATTTTTGATTCGTAGCCGGGGCATTCCGGCTGAAATCAAGTGCGCAAGCCTACGCGCGCGTGTTTGGCCAATACAATGTTTTAGACCAATTCCAGGCCGCGGAGCAGTGCTTGAATATATCTTAATTTTTTGCTGGTGCCATGGTCCGCAAACTTTTTATCACGACTTTGCATCATTTGGAGAAGCACGTTTACAAGATGATAAATTACTTCGACATACATTTGGTGGTGCATCAACCTCACCGTTCTAACGAGAGACTGCCACATGAAGCCAGACGAAGCATCATCATCACCTAAATGTTACTTTACACAGCACCCAAAGATTCACTGACTGTCTGCAGGTTTTCGTCTATAAAGACTGCTTGAAAATTACCGCGAATGATGCTACACAAGTACAACTGCAAGGCCACCCGGCGATAGCATGTGCCTTTTCACTTAAAGATAGGAGAAGGAGAAAAAAAAAAGAAACATTTGTCGGTTACTCTTCCATGCATACGGCTAAAACGTCTCCTGCGGTGCCGTCAGCATTGTGGAGTTTCGTGGCCTCCTAGATTTATCAACATACGGCAGCCGTGGAAGCTACACTTATTCAGCTGCAGCTCGAATTTATGCGGCTGTAGGTGGCAGTGCAAAGCGAGATGTCGCCAGTGTTACGCAGGTCAAAAAAAAAAAAGAATCAGGCAAATAAAAAAATAGGAGCCCTTCCATTACTGCGAAGATGGAAGCCGGCGAAGCTGTGAGTATGGTGGGTCTGCCATAGTGAATATTGCTATAGTCAATTTATATATTATCATTGTTGACTGTATTGAGCGTCTTCGACATGTGCGTCAAAAAGCAAGGACACCGGCGTCCTGTTTTCGCCCGGCGCGATTGCCAAGTTCCGCATTTGCGGAGCCAAGTTTGCCCCATCGTCATAGGCGCTAGCGTTCCTAGCCGCGGCGAACTGCACGGCGTTGTCAGGAGTCTGATTCCAGGGTCCTGGAAGATGTGGTTTAACGAGTGTCCGTCCTGTAGCGAGTCCAAAGCGCAACTGCTGATAACAGCGCTAGCGCGATCTCTACGTCAGGAGATAATAGCGCACAACGATTGGTGGGACGTGCCGCCGCAGAGTTGCGCGACACGTGTGGAAGAGGCATCGGCCGTGGCCAGGGGTGTAACAATGTGCCATTCATCATCCGTTTTGACACCTGCAAGGGGGGGGGGGGGGATTCTGTAAGCGTCTACCTAGTGCACTGTCCGCTTCGGCTGCCGCGACTGAACCTAGCCGCACGAGCGAGGAGCCAGCCAGTCTCCTGCTCGCTCGTGTAGCTGGTGACATTTATTGTCTCACCTGATGGCCAGATTTCATAACAGTGGTGATACGCGAATACGTTTACACTAACGAGCGCCGACCGGGAACGATTCGGTAGTCACAGCGCAGCGAATTCTCCAACGGGGTGTGGCCATAGAATAAAGAACGAAGTGTAGCTTCGTGTTTAAAGTTATATACAATAATTCTAGTTATATACGCGCACCCTCTCGAGTGAGGCTAGCTTAGCAGGACTATTTGAGGAATTATCAGGCATTGCCTGGGATATTATTGGCCTTAGGTTAGAAGAACTGGTGAGGCTTACACTAGTGCTGACTAACGGCCACGTCCTCTGCTACAGATGTCTTCCAGATAAGAGAGAATCCGGGGTAGGATTTCTAGTTCATAACAACATAGCGGGCAACATTGATGAATTCTACAGCATTAGTGAGAGGGTAGCAGTCGTCGTAATAAAGCTGAATAGGAGGTACAAAATGAAGGTAGTACAAGCCTATGCCCCAACCTCTAGTCACGATGATGAAGAAATAGAACAGTTTTATGAAGATGTCGAATTAGCAATGAGAAAGGTGCAAACTCAGTATACTGTAGTCATGGGCGACTTCAATTCAAAAGTGGGCAAAAAGCAGGTTGGTGAGCAAGCAATTGGCAACTACGGCATCGATTCTAGGAATGCAAGAGGAGAGATGTTGGTAGAATTCGCGGAAAGGAATAGGCTGCGAATAATGAATACATTCTTCAGGAAGCGCAGCAACAGGAAGTGGACCTGGAAAAGCCCTAATGGAGAAACAAGGAATGAAATAGATTTCATACTCTCTGCCGATCCAAGCATAGTGCAGGAATGTAGAAGTGTTAGGTAAGGTAAAGTGCAGTGACCATAGGTTAGTGAGGTCTTGGATTTCTCTCAATTTGAAGAGAGAAAGAGTAAAATTAGTCAAGATGGAAACAGGCCAACCTAGACGCAGTAAGGGTGAAAGCAGACCAATTCAGGCTGGTGCTCGCTAACAAATATGCAGCTTTAGAACAGGAAGATGAAGATAACATAGAGGTAATGAATGAAACCGTAACTAGGCTGATCTCAGAAGCAGCAATTGAAGTGGGAGGTAAGGCACCAAGGCAACCAGTAGGGAAGCTCTCCCAAGAAACAAAGGACCTAATAAAGAAACGACAAAACATGAAAGTGTCCAACTCAAGAGATCAGATAGAATTTGCTGAACTGTCAAAACTGATCAACAAGAAGAAAGTAAGGGATATTCGAAATTATAACGTGACAAAGATTGAGGAAGCCGTAAAATATGGACGCAGCATGAAATCAGTAAGAAGAAAGCTTGGCATAGGACAAGGCAAGATGTATGAACCTGAAAGATAAGCATGGTAATATCATCAGCAATTTAGATGACATAGTAAGAGCAGCGAAGAATTCTATACTGACCTGTACAGTTCTCAAAACAGTCAAGGTACTTTCGTTCGAAATAGTGATGAACCGGATACAGAAGCTCCTTCTATAACTAGCGATGAAGTTAGAAGGGCCTTGAAAGACATGACCAGGGGAAAAGCGGCTGGAGAAGATGGAATAACTGTAGATTTAATCAAAGATGGAGGAGATATCATGCTTGAAAAGCTTGCGGCTCTTTATACACAATGCCTCACAACTTCAAGTGTACCAGAGAGCTGGAAGAACGCCAACATTATACTTATCCATAAGAAGGGAGACGTTAAAGAATTGAAGAATTACAGACCCATTAGCTTGCTTTCGGTATTATATAAAATATTCACCAAGATAATTTCCAATAGAATCAGGACAACACTTGACTTCAGCCAACCAAGAGAACAGGCTGGCTTCAGGAAGAGATATTCTACGATGGATCATATCCATGTCATCAATCAGGTAATCGCGAAATCTGCGGAGCACAATCAACCTCTCTACATGGCTTTCATAGATTATGAAAAGGCATTTGATTCAGTAGAGATACCAGCAGTCATAGAGGCATTGCGTAATCAAGGAGTACAGGAGGCATACGTGAATATCTTAGCAAATATCTACAAGGATTCCACAGCTACCTTGGTTCTCCACAAGAAAAGTAGAAAGTTACCTATCAAGAAAGGGGTCAGGGAAGGAGACACAATCTCTCCAATGCTATTCACTGCATGCTTAGAAGAAGTATTCAAGCTCTTAGACTGGGAAGGCTTCAGAGTGAGGATCGACGGCGAATATCTCAGAAACCTTCGGTTTGCAGATGACATTGTGCTATTCAGCAACAATGGGGACGAATTACAACAAATGAATGAGGACCTTCATCGAGAAAGTGTAAGAATTGGGTTGAAGATGAATATGCAGAAGACAAAGATAATGTTCAATAGCCTGGCAAGGGAACAAGAATTCAGGATCGCCAGTCAGCCTCTAGAGTCTGTAAACGAGTGCGTTTATCTAGGTCAATTACTCATAGGGGACGCTGATCATGAAAAAGAAATTTACAGAAGAATAAAATTGGGTTGGAGTGCATACGGCAGACATTGCCAAATCCTGACTGGGAGCTTACCACTGTCGTTGAAAAGAAAAGTGTTCAATCATTGCATTCTACCGGTGCTAACATATGGGGCGGAAACTTGGAGGTTAACAAAGAAGCTCGAGAACAAGTTAAGGGCCGCACAAAGAGCGATGGAACGAATAATCTTAGGACTAACGTTAAGAGACAGGAAGAGAGCGGTACGGATCAGAGAACAAACGGGGATAGACGGTATTCTAGTTGACATTAAGCGGAAGAAATGGAGCTGGGCAGGCCATGTAATGCGTAGGATGGATAACCGGTGGACCATTAGGGTTACAGAATGGATACCAAGAGAAGGGAAGCGCAGTCGAGGACGGCAGAAAGTCAGGTGGGATGATGAGGTTAGGAAATTCGCAGGCGCAAGTTGGAATACCCTAGCGCAACACAGCTGTGGGTAATTGGAGATCGCAGGGAGAGGCCTTCGTCCTGCAGTGGACATAAGATATAGGCTGCTGCTGCTGCTGATGATGATGAAGATGATGATGACAATAATTCTACAATAACTAATCATAGAATAAAGAAGCGCTTGACCTTGCACTCTGCCGCACCACGCTTGAAACAACAAAGCTGGGCGATCGTAGTCCATCATTTTCCCAATGTGTGCGCGAACTTTTCATTTTATTACTCATGATTATATTAATTTCTTGTCGCGCGTCTGGGACTTACGGCCGTCACTGCGCGTTGCCTAGCGCAGCTTATAACACCTAAGTCCCTAGATATTTTTGTTTGCTTTAAGAGCAGAAAATCTAGGGACTTTAGCAACACCGACACCGCGTTCCAGGTGACTCCCTTCGTAAATCCGTCTCTCTCTCTCGCACTCTCATAGCACGCAAAACCTCTTCACCTCGCAGAGCACGAGCGTACGAACGCGCCAGCTGTTGACGACGATCGAACGCAATCATATGGTTCGCATAAATGCATGTTCTGCAACTGTAGCAGTATTAATGTGTTTGCCGAATGTCCGGAAATAAAGAAGTAGCTGTATAGCCTATGGTGGTTACGACGCTCGCCTTGGGACCGGGGGTACGCGGGTTCGAATCCCGCCTCGGAAAGTAAGTTTATTTTATTTCTAGGTAGTCTTGATACGCCCCACAAATTACGGCTGGCTCAAGCAGCTTCGCTGTTAAAACGTTAACATTGTCCGATGGCGGGATTCGAACACAGGAAGTCTAGCAGAGCAGCCCGATGTTTCAACCATTACGCCTTGGACGCATGCGCTGACACGCGACATAAAACGCACATTTAAATTTATCTCGGGCAAGCCAGTGCATTGAGACGCTTGGTGCGTTTCGATTTGGCTGCGTCAGGCTGAACCATTGTAATCAGTAGCGATTGTGCGTGTTCGCAACGTCGTCTGTATTTCGAAAAGTATAGATTGCTTTGAAATTTACGGAAATGAAGGCATATAAAGCGCAATGAATGAGGTCACAAGAACGTCTAAATTCGCAAGCAAGAAGATGAGACAAATATCGATGTAGTACTTCTGTGGCCTCGTGTAGGCAGTTAGCGTCGGATTAGCCTGTGATGCCTCGTCGCCTACAGATTGCGGTTTCAACGTGCATCATTAGTGCGTCGCCTACAGCTTCGCTTGCGATGGCACCACCTAAGACAAGCGCTGCTCTAAAAGGCGCCGAAAGGCAACGACTTCGCCGGGCGAATCTCGCTTTGCGCCGGCGAGAGACACGCCAGCGTGGAAGAAGAATGCCTTCGAGCGTTCGCGGCGCACGGTGCATTCCTGCAGCTGTGCGCGTCGCAGCTCAACTGGCTGTCGTAGCCACTACGGAGCCGGACAAGGATGCGGACACCCTCCCCGAAGCCGTTCGCCAACAGGACAGCGCGCCCCAACAAACGTGCAACATGGTCGTCGGCCTGCAAATCATGCGCCTTTCGATGCAGCGGGCCGTGAGTTCACGAATCAAACATGCAACAGCTTCGGTGAACACACGTTTCACTTTCGCGTCCTACCGATTCCTATGAAAGAGGGATCAACCGTATGCTTTAAATGCGAAGCATTTCTTGGCGAACATTTGCCACTTTGACAGTATCTAGCCGCCTACGTCTTGGTGCTCTCATGGTCGTATCGTTAACTTGATATTTACCAAAATTGGCATAATATGACAAGAATGTAGGACGAACATAAATGATAGGTCTTGACACGAATATCATGACATGTGTGTCATGTAGGTCATGAAACAGCTACCTACGTCTTGGTGCTCTCATGGTCGTTTCGTTAACTTGGTAGGTACCAAAGTTGGCATAGTATGACAACAGTGCATGATCAACATAAATGAAAGGTCATGACATGAATGTCATGATATGCGTGCCATGTAGGTCATAAAACATCCGCCTAAAATGAGAATGACCCAGCAAAAAAAATTAACAAATCATGTCATGATGTCATGACATGCATGTTATGTAGGTCATGAAACAGCCGCCTGCGTCTTGGTGCTCTCATGGTCGTTTCGTTAACTTGGTAGGCTCCCCGCACACTGCTTCGCATATCATCGATTCCCACAGGGCGTGGGATCTGCCGTTTTTTTCTAGCCTTTCTCTACTCAAGCTGTCCGTCAGCTTTCCATGCTTATTTTCGCGACGTTCTACCGAATACTTCGTAGTCTACACTTTATGCCAATTGATCACGTAAAAAGCTTCTATGGCTAACACCTTTGTTGTTATCAGCAACATTCTATCTCCTTAGAACAAACATGTTCTTCGCAAAGCAATCTTAGTGTCCCATATTCTTTATTTAATACACCCGGTTGAGGATTTCTACGCAAATAAGCGGAGCCGGACTGTTCCACAAGCTGTGACTGATGGAACTACAGGTTTAATGCGCATGCGCGTCCGTTTGCGAAGAAGACGCGGCAGAGTGTATCGCAATAACCCGAATGAATAACCCAATGCATGCGAATAAAAATTAACAACACTGCGAACACGGCGCGAATTGCAGCTGTCCGAAAACAGAACAAAAAATCATGCGCACAGATGAATCCACCAGAGGTACGACAATAAGGATTACGTAGAACCGTAGTAAGTGTGGTCGCGAGACCACACTTACTCTCTATGATCGGTGACGCGGAAAGGCGCGCGTAAATTCGCCGTGGCAGTGATGTACCGTTGTCTCGGATGGGAGAGCGAACTGGCAGTTCCAAAGTTCATGCATGTGGGTACGAGAGAATAGTCCTGCGTCTAGGCACCGGCAGCCCGTTCCCGGCCTGATAAGAGCAGCATATTGGCCTTCTGATTGGGTCTGCAATGCACCCGGAAGAAACCCGCTAAGATGCCGAAATAAACGTACCATATCTGAGCTCTGTACATACATCCAGAGAAATGAGACAAATGTTGCTACTAGAAACATTCAAGATTGCGTAACCATCTGTGTGCATATCCGAGCAAGCATGGCCGCGTAAGCGTGAAAGCTTTCCAACATATTGCACATTCATAGCCCTCGTCAGATCGGCACCACTTTGAGTTCGATAAGTGTTACTTGGTGTGGCACTGTGAGCTCTCTCAAACGCTACGATTCCTGCTCGGACGCACAAATGCACTGCCGAGGTACGCCTCTTTGAAAACCCCGCGCGATCGAGGCTAGCTCTAGCTCGGATTGCGTCACCCGTCATGGTGTCGTAGCGGATTTGGTGTTGCGCTGCTACGCCCGAGGTCGCGGGATCAAATCCCGGCCGCGGCAGCCGGATTTATATGGGGGTGAAATGCGTAAACACTTGTGTACAGTCCATTGGGTGCACCTTAAAGAACCCCTGGTAGGCAAATTAGCCTGGAGTCGCCTACTATGGCGTACCTCATAATTATATCGTGGTTTTTGGCACGTAACTCCCTAGACTCTATCGATCCGATTGCGTGATGCGTGGCGCGACAACTGCGCCGTCTGCACACGCTACACATGCATGATCGAGTAATGGCCCCTTCCCTCCCCAGGGATTCCAAATTAGTGTGTGCGTGGGCTGTTATAGTTGCAAAGAAATATGCGATAATTATGTAGCATGTTTCAGCAAGCGACCCCTTGGACAGTTTTTAAATATGCTTCACGCCAAAAAGAATTATGTCTTGTGTATTGCCTGATGTACTGATTACGCTGTTGCAGGTGTAGCCATCAGGTGCAGGTTAATGGAAATGGCAGAAGCGCAAGCGAATTCAAATATTCCAAGCACGGACATGGCTAGAACATGCCGCGTACGCGGAACTTGCTTCACTAGTGGTGTGCAAGCCGCGTACGCGGAACTTCCTTGACTAGTGGTTTACTATGGAATGATCCTGCATACCCCTTGATAACTGCTATATGCAGTATATGTGGTTTCGTTTACCTTTGCTGGCGCTGCTTCTCACATAGTTATTGGCTGCTGTACTTCAGTGCTATAACGCACTGAAGCTGTGTTCAGAGGTTGTGTGTACGTTGTATTCTCATCTGTCAGGACGAGTCGTGCAGCGCACACATTTTCTTTTTTTTATGCAATATGTTACCTACAGCTCTTCAGTGCATTGAAATCTGGAGTGTATAGCATATCGTGCTCATTTATCACGCTTTTCATCGAGGCAAGTTTTTTACTAATTTCGAACCGAAAATGAAGGGCTTGCCTCTCAAAACGTCTTTTTTTTCTTTTTTGTTGCAATCAGTGAATATTTTGTGCACGAGAGCACCTCCTACGTAAATTGCACAATGAACTCACATTCAAGAGGATATTTAACATGCATGTACGTTGAACCAAACGACAAGGGCATGAGCGATGATGAAAACGAACTCTATTATTCACATGACCATGATGCTTTAAACGGCTTTTCAGCAAACTTTAACGACGTGTAACCCACTATGCGACTACATGACGCTTCATGCATCTTTTGTTTTTTCTTATGTTTCGAGGGCTTGTTGCAAGAAGCGTACTAGGCGCTCATGAAATGTCCACAAGCGGGCTTTGTAGGGTCTCTTATCCGAGGGAAAGGTAAATTTATATTGGTGATGCATGTTTGGAAACAGGTAATTTCAGGAGCCATTAGATGTTTATAAAGCAGAGGCAGCTCGTTACCGTTGCCAATGAAGCCATGAATACATCGTCGTCACCTAAAGGCTATTCTACACAGCGCCCAAAGGTTCTCTGGTTGTCTGCAGGTTGATTGTCGAAAGACTGCTTGAAATTTTCTGCGAAGCGTGCTACACAAGCAAA
This sequence comes from Dermacentor silvarum, assembly GCF_013339745.2. NCBI lineage: Eukaryota > Metazoa > Arthropoda > Arachnida > Ixodida > Ixodidae > Dermacentor > Dermacentor silvarum. The sequence continues at coordinate 43,540,469 of NC_051160.1, forward strand.
ATTGCAAAGACATCCGCCAACAACGTGGGCGTTTTCATTAAAAAAGAAAAAAAAGAACTTTCGTCATTACTTTTCCATGCACATGGCTGAAGCCTATCCTGCGTTGCCGTAAGCATTGTGGCGTTTTGTGGCATCCGAGACTCGCCAACCTACGGCAGCCGCGGAAGCCACGTTTCTTCAACTTCAGTTCGAATTTCTGTTGCTTAACGTGGAAGTACTACAGTGCTTAGAGTATTGCAAGTAAATTCTAGGCACTGTAGCAGTACTAAGGGAGGTATCACCAGCTTTACGCAAGGAAAAATAAAAATGAATAAAAAAAAAGAAACCGCAGTTTCGCTTGGGTAACGCAGTTATAGCAAGGTTAGGCGTTGCGTTTGAGATCCTCACACTGTGTTCTAACCAAGGAGGTTGAACAAGAAAATACTCCATCTCCCGCTATTTCAATGGCGGATTGTAGTGAAATAGCGGCAGGCACGGGGCTTCGCTGCTCTCCCGAGAAGCCCGAACTCCTCCTCTACAGGCCTACTCTCTGTGGCCGCCGTCCGAAACATTCCACCGCTAAACGCCAATACGAAGACATCGCACTTCACCTCACGGATGGCAGCCCCACCCCCCTCGTCACAAATATCCGTGTGCTCGGCATGCTTATAGAGGCGAACGGAGCGAATGGCATGACCCTCGCAAAAATCCAGGTCAATGCATTCAACACCATGAGACTTTTGAAGCGGGTCTCCAACCGCCGTGGGGGTATGAAAGAGGAGAATCTCCTCCGATTAATCCAGTCATTCGTAATCTGCCACATCACCTACGTTGCTGCGTTTCTAAATTGGTACAAGGCTGAACAAAACAAACTCAACATCCTCCTACGCGGTATCTATAAACAAGCCCTCGGCCTCCCCGGTTACACCAGCACTGACCTCCTCCTTCAACTGGACGAGCTCATCGAGGCCCAACGCCGCTCTCAGCTGGAGAGACTCACACTCAGAGCGACGGGCCGCCACATCCTCACCTCGCTCGGTATTACCTACCACCATCAACACGGCCATAAACACCAGATTCCCTCCACCATACGAGCCTGGATTCACGCCGACTCTATCCCCAGAAACATGCACCCCGAATACAACCGTGCACGCCGCACAGCACGTGCCACGGCTCTCACCAAAGCCCTTGCTCGCAACGACGGTGTGAGTTTCGGCGATGCCGCCGAATATCCCCACGGTACCCGCTTTGCAGCCGTCGCCACACGTCAAGGCTCTCTCCATCATGCTATCAGCCTAGTAACCCCACACGCTGAGGAAGCTGAAGAAGTGGCCGTCGCGCTAGCCACACTAGACCCAACATGCCATACCATCGTCTCTCATTCCCGCTCCGCCGTTATCAACTACATCAACGGCCGTATCTCCCACCAAGCCTTGCGCATCTTGCAACAAGCGCCCCGCTCAACCGACCACCAGGTTACACTCGTCTGGTTCCCAGCTCATGTAGGCACCGTCCACCCGCACCTCCCCAACCTCAACGAGGTTACCCACTCCCTAGCGCGAGGGCTCGTTAACCGCGCGGGAGACGGGGAGGCTGCCCCCACCGGTAGGGATCGCCTGACACGCTAGAATGATGTAGTGAAATCCTTCTACTTAGAGCGTAGGACTTTCCCCGGCCCGCACAGCAAGCTATCCCGAGCGCCGGCTACAACTTTCCGCCTGCTACAAACCAACACTTACCCCTCGTTACTCCTTTACAACAAGATTTACCCAGACATTTACCCCAATCCCACATGCCATACCTGCAAGACACAGCCAGCCACACTTAAACACATGCTTTGGGACTGTACACAACAATACCCTGACACTAACCCCACGACCATCTCGTCGAGATGGCATGCTGCCCTGCGTAGCTCCAGCCTCGACGACCAAGTCTGGGCGACTCAGCAAGCCTCCGAGGCGGCGAAGAGGCAACACCTCGACGTCCCCACGTGGGAGGCCTAGCCCCAGCCACCACCTCTTGCTGGTTTTAATAAAGTTTATTCAGTCAGTCAGTCATCTCCCGCTAAAGGGAACCATGTGTGGATGCGAAGCAGCGGGGAGATGGTTAGCTTGAGCGTTGGTCGTCGGTCTTGCGGCGTTCCACCTTTCCGTGAGACAGAGCACGTCTGCTTTGGTTAGCACGGGATCACTTTCGATGTCTCTGGCGTGTGCGTTGAGGGACCGGCTGTTTAGCAGTGCTATAGTGAACTCCGTTTTGGGGTCGACGTCGTCTCGGAAAGCGCGGAGGTAACGCTGAGTGACGGTGTCGAGGCGATGGTTGTCGAGGCGTTTGAATTCGTCGATCATGTTCTTGTCGACGTTGTCATTCTTGTGCTGGAAGCGATGGTCACCGGCAGCGTTATCGGCGCTGCACAGGAGAGAGAATGAGGCGCGCGCGCTCTGTCATTTTCATACCGCGGAACTACCGTGGCGCTCCCAGCGGAGCATGCAGCTGTCGCACCACCTGCCGTGCGTGCCGCTCCGTAGAGTAGATGATTCCTAGAGGAGAGAAAGGGAGGAGCGGGGACGCGCATGCGCTGTGGGGTTGTGGGACGCCGCGGGTTGGAAGGACGGATGGACCAAGCCCCCGCCATAAGCTGCTTCGCATCTAAAAAAAAAGTTGTCGCAGTTTCACCTGAAAAGCGAAGCATCAATTGCGATAGCAAATTTGTAGAGAGCTATACGGAGTAATGATAGTAGCTTTATCAGCTGTATAAACTTGGACATGCAGCAGCACCGGCAAGACGCAGAACTGTTGTCGACGCCGTCGGCGTTTTGCCCGCGTTCGCAAAAAATGCGTGCGGCGTTGGTGACTGTTGCCGGAGCCTCTGATATAAATAGGCACTTGGTGCCGCAGCTAAACGTCGCCTCCCTTCCCCCCCCCCCCCCCCCACGGCCTTTCGCGCGTCGGAAGAAGGCGCGTTTGCTCTACATATATGGTGATTGTAAAGGAGAAAAGAGACGCCTACTTCTGCAGCCCTTAAGGGAGAACGGCGGAGAATGCGCGTTTGTTCTCCACCGTGGCTTCACTCCCCGTGAAAGCGCGCGTCCCTCGCGCCCTTTCACTCGCACATAGCGTTCGGCGGCGCGTGGCGATGATTTCATCTTCATTGACGTCATACGGAACCTCACGGCGACGGCGACGGCAGAAATCTGCTTTTGAGTGTTCATATAATTGCTATCGCAATAAAAAAAAATTCCGAAAGTTGTGTTTGTAGCGGAATCGAACCAGGGACCCCTCGCTTCTGAACGCGTGGCGCAAACCACTACGCCACGAAGCGCACATGGACACACACACCACGATGGCAATACATACCCGACATTAACGAAAGACTGCGCGTTTCTAACGCGTTTGTGCTAGCGCGTTACGGCCCGTGTAAGAAGCTGGTGTAAGACGCTGTGGCCTCTCCGCCTTACCCCCGTATTCATAAACGCTGATGGCGTCGGCAAACGCGGTGCACGTTCCGGCATGTGTAAACGGCTGCGTAAGACGCTGTGGCCTCTCCCCTTAGAGTACTGCACGTTTCTAACGCGTTTGTGCTAGCGTCTCCTTAAGCGGGAGATGGTGCAATTATAATGAAGGGCGCTGTTATAAAAAGTTGTCGCAGTTTCACCCGAAAGGCGAAGCATCAATTGCGATAGCAACTTAGTAGAGAGCTATACGGAGTAAGGATAGTAGTTTTATCCGCTGTACAAACTTGGACATGCAGCAGCACCGGCAACGCACAGCACTGTTGTCGATGCCGTCGGCGTTTTGCCCGCGTTTGCACAAAATGCGTGCGGCGTTGGTGACTGTTGCCGGAGCCTCTGATATAAATAGGCACTTGGTGCCGCAGCTAAACGTCGCCTCCCTTCCCTGCCCCCCCCCCCCCCCTCCCACTGCCTTTCGTGCGTCAGAAGAAGGCGCGTTTGCTCTACATATATGGTGATTGTAAAGGAGGAAAGAGACGCCTACTTCGGCAACCCTTAAGGGAGCACGGCACAGAACGCGCGTTTGTTCTCCGCCGTGCGTTCACTCCCCGTGAAAGCGCGCGTCCCTCGCGCCCTTTCACTCGCACATACAGCGTTCGGCGGCGCGCGGCGACGATTTCATCTCCATTGACGTCATAGGGAACTTCACGGCGACGGCGACGGCGACGGCAACGGCGACGGCAACGCCGACGGCAGAAATCTGCTTTGGAGTGTCCATATAATTGCTATCGCAATAAAATAGGAATGACGTCACATACGGCGCATGTCATTGGCGGAAGTCAATCGTTCGATTTAGTGCGGCGAGACTGGACGAATTACACGGAAAATTCCCGGTTTACCGACGATTCCCTCCGGAGCTTCGCCCACTCATCATCATTCACCCCGTGGATATGCGGTGTTTTTTTATTGCGATAGCAATTATATGGACACTCAAAAGCAGATTGCTGCCGTCGGCGTCGCCGTCGCCGTTGCCGTCGCCGTCGCCGTCGCCGTGAGGTTCCGTATGACGTCAATGGAGATGAAATCGTCGCCGCGCGCCGCCGAACGCTGTGTGCGAGTGAAAGGGCGCGAGGGACGCGCTCTTTCACGGGGAGTGAACGCACGGCGCAGTACAAACGCGCGTTCTGCGCCGTGCTTCCTGAAGGGCTGCAGAAGTAGGCGTCTCTTTCCTCCTTTACAATCACCATATATGTAGAGCAAACGCGCCTTCTTCCGACGCGCGAGAGGCCGTGGGGGAGGGGGGGGAGGGGGAGGGAAGAGAGGCGACGTTTAGCTGCGGCACCAAGTGCCTATTCATATCAGAGGCTCCGGCAACAGTCACCAACGCCGCAGGCATTTTGAGCGAACGCGGGCAAAACGCCGACGGCGTCGACAACAGTTCTGCGTGTTGCCGGTGCTGCTGCATGTCGAAGTTTATACAGCTGATAAAGCTAATATCATTACTCCGTATAGCTCTCTACAAATTTGCTATCGCAATTGATGCTTCGCCTTTCAGGTGAAACTGCGACAACTTTTTTCCAACCTCCTTGGTTCTAACACTACGTGGGGGCGACATGGCGCAACGCTGCAGGCCAGACGACTTCTGCTGCACAGAAGGATTGGAGTCGTGCAGATACCAGGCATGTCACGACTCTGTGGCAATGAAGAACACGGGTAGTGTCGTTGTAGGCGCTGCATCTTGCTGGTGTGCGAGATGGGACCGACGGAAAACCGTCGGCGCTTATAAAGGGAATAACTAGATATTATCTGCTATTTGACCAGCAGGCACCTAATCCAGATCTTTCGTCCATTCCCCTCCCACCTCAACCACTCAACTCACTCCAAGCCCGTATGAGGTTCCTCCGGCAGGACACACGCTCTCATCCCACCGTGTGTCTGCTCCCTCCCCTTTCACCTTACTAGGGCGGAGGAAGTTGTGCTTAGGAGGCGTCGGGACGGGGTGGCCCTTACACAGGCTGTGATCTCAACGTGGAACTGGTCGCATTTACCACTGGGTGCTACGTGTCCATATGGTCCATACTTCTCCGTCCAAATGATCGAAGCAGATACGCAGCACCTACCATGGACATGTCCAGGCTTACAATCGGAACGCTCGCACCTTCTACTGCGAACCGACCTCCGCTACAATGTCACAACCAGCAATGAGCGTTGGATACGTGATAAGAGCTTCCACAAAACACTGCTTCAATTCATACACAACACGGGCCTCACAGCACACATGTTATACATCAAGAATTTTGCCTTTATCGCAAGAAGAAAAAAATTGTTATAATTGCTATACGATCTCACTAAGACTAGTGTCTGCAACGCGGTGCGTTATGCCCAGTAATCCTCACCAGAAACGCTAATTTACTTGCGTGCGACAGTCCTGCCAGCAGCGGAATCCGAACGCTGTGCTGGCAACACTGTAGAGCTGACTGAACGGTGCGTGAGGCTCGTAGCGTGTGGGTACGGTCCATGGAGGAAGGAATACACTGGGAACATGGAGGAAGAAAAAAAAAACTGTGAGTGAAGTCACGTGGTATTTCTAACGCTTTGGCGCCCACGTTTTCGGGCCACAATGGCGACTTCGTTGCGGTTCTGAGCGCTCACACGTGTTGCACCGTAGGTTTCCTACCGTGTCGTGTGGGGAGGTTTGCCCTAGTCTCCTTGTTTTGTTGCGCTGTTTTATCTGAACCATGCTCTCCCTGGTATTGCTGTGGTGGAAATGGAAGAACTGAAACGCGTGAAATGAATGCGCGTGCAACCCTGTACCCAATGTACCGCGCCACGGCAATGGCCATGGAAGAAGGACAGAACTCTACTGGAATATCTGGGGGAAATCTTTCCCTCTTCAGCGGTATCATGCTGACGTGCCATCGCAGACCGAAACTGCTGTGTTTCAGAATACGTACAATGAACGTTTTGCAGGTCAGCGACAGTCTTGCAGTATTGCTGCTGTTGACAGCGGATGACGCTTTTGCGGTAGCTAGAACGTTATTCAAGAATGCATAATCCTGGCTTTAGAACTTCAGTTCCAACTTGCTTTTGTGCGTATGAAAACATATATTGCTCAACTATTGCTTGTTTCTCGCCGTAGATGGGTGGTCGCACGTAGGCCAGGTCTACGCGCGTAGAGTTCGGCACCGTGGGCCGGCGACCTCAAAGTGAATTAGGCTACTTCCGTGAAGCCTAATTTACTTACCGTGGTTGGTAAGAATGCACCTCAGGCAGCATGGCAGTGTATCTAAACGATGATGTCAGAAATGACGATGTGTTGGATGCACGTTAATGAAATCCAGCTAGGCGAATTAACCTGGATTCCCCTACTATTGCGAGCCTCATAATCATATCGTGGTTTTGGCACGTAACACCCAAGAATCTGTCTATATATCCGATTGTGTCATGCGTGGCGCGACAACTTCACCATCTACACACGCTACACATGCATGATCGAGAAATGGCTACTTCCTTGTACACAGCGATTACAAAGTAAGGTGCCCTGGTAGCTACGGTTGCAAAGATATATGTGGTAACGCTGTAGCATGTTTCAGCAAGCGAACCACTTGGACCGTTTTTAAAGTCGTCTAATGGCAGAAATAATTATTTATCTTCTGTATTGCCTGATACAAAACACACACACACGCACACACGCACACACGCACACACGCACACACACACAAACACACACACACAGAGAGAGAGAGAGAGAGAGAAGCGCAAGTGAATTGAAATATGCGAAGCACGGACACGGCTAGAACATGCCGCGTAAGCGGCACTTATACTTCGCTAGTGGATTGCTATGGAATGATTCTGCATAACTGCTGATAACTGCTATATGCAAAATAGGTTGTTTCTTTTAGCCTTGCTGCTTTCCACATAGTCATTGGCGGATGCAGATCAGTGCTGTGACGCAATGATCGTAATGGCTCTGTTCAGAGGTTGCATGTATGTTGTATTCTCATCTGTCAGGCCGAGTCACGCCGTGCTCACATTTTATTAATGCGAAATATTACCTACAGTTATTCAGTGCATTGAAATGTGGCATGTATTGCATATAGTGCTAATTTATGATGCATTTTTACTGAAGGAAGCCTTTTTCCCTTCTTTTTGCTAATTTCCAAGTTAGAAATTGAGTGCTTGCCTCGGAAAACGTCGTCTCTTTTTTTTTTTCTTGTTCCAATCATTGAATATTTTGTTCCCGAGAGCATCTTCTATGTAATTTGCACAATGAACTCACACTCAAGAGGATCTTAAATATGCGTGTACGTTGAACCAAATGATAAGGGAATCAGCGATGATAAAAATCAAGTGGATTATTCATGGGGCCTTGGTGCTTTAAGACTTTTTAGCAAAATTTAGCGGCATGTTACCCTCCATGCGACTACATGACGCTTCATGCATCTTTTCATTTTTTTAGGTTCCGAGGCCTTGTCGCAAGAAGTATACGAGGCGCTCATGAAATTTCTACAAGAGGGCACAGGTAGGGCTCTTATCAGAGAGAAAGGTAAATTTATATGTCGTCCCATGTAGAGTCACGATGAAATGTTTAGGGACTAAAGCTGCGGCGATTTTAAATTTTTGTTTCGCAGCCGGGGCACTCCGGCTTAGATCAAGTGCGCAAGCGTACGCGCGCGTGTTTGGCCAATACAATGCATTAGACCAATTCCAGGCCCCGGAGCAGCGCTTGAATATATCTTATTTTATTAGCTGGTGCTTTGGTCGCCAAACTTTTGATCACGACTGCACATCATTTGGTGACACTGAGACGAAAGTTCCTTTTTTTCTTCTCCTATTTTTAAGTGAAAAGGCACAAGCTATCGCCGGGTGGCTTTGCTCGTAGGATGGCTGTGCTGGCGAGGAGATTTCAACACCTTCTCTGTGATTTTCCTCGCTACAATTTACATAGACGATCGCTTGCAATCGCGATATTGCGCTTGTATACCGGCGTCTTCGACATACATTTGGTGGTGCACCACCCGGAATGTTCTCACAATAGTCTGCCACATGGAGCCAAACGAAACATAATCGTCACCTAAAGGCTACTTTACACAGCCCGCAAAGATTTCCTGTCTGTCTGCAGGTTTTTTTGTCTAAAGACTGCTTGAAATTTACTGCGAAGCATGCTGCACAAGTAAAACTGCAAAGCCACCCGACAATAGCAAGTGCCTTTTCACTTAAATATAGAGAAGAAGAAGAAAAAAAGGAACTTTCGTCGTTACTCTTCCATGCAAATGGCTGAAACGTCTGCTGCGGTGACGTCAGCATTGTGGAGTTTTGTTGCCTCGGAGATTCGCCAACATACGGCAGCCGTGGAAGCTACACTTATTCAACTGCAGCTCGAATTTATGTGGCTGAACGGGGCAGTACAAAGCGAGATGTCGCCAGTGTTACGCAGGTAAAAAAAAAAAAGAATCAGGCAAATAAAAAAAATCGGAGCCCTTCCATTACTGCGAAGATGGAAGCCAGCGAAGCTGTGAGTATGGTGGGTCTGCCATAGTGAATATTGCTATAGTCAATTTATATATTATCATTTTTGACTGTATTGAGCGTCTTCGACATGTTCGTCAAAGAGCAAGGACACTGGCGTCTTGTTTTCGCCCGGCGCGATTGCCAAGTTCCGCATTTGCGGCGCGAAGTTTGCCCCATCGTCATAGGCGCTAGCGTTCCTAGCCGCGGCGAACTGCACGGCGTTGTCAGGAGTCTGATTCCAGGGTCCTGGAAGATGTGGTTTAACGAGTGTCCGTCCTGTAGCGAGTCCAAAGGGCAACTGCTGATAACAGCGCTAGCGCGATCTCCACGTCACGAGACAGAGGGGCACAACGATTGGTGGGACGTGCCACCGCAGAGTATCGCAACACGTGTGAAAGGGGCATCGGCCATGGCGAGTGGTTTAACAATGTGCCATTCATCATCCGTTTTGACACCTGTGGCGGTGGGTATTTTGTAAGAGTCCACCTAACGGACTATCTGCCTCGGCTGTTGTGATTGAATCCAGTCGCACGAGCGAGAAGGAGCCAGCCAGTCTCCTGCTCGCTCGTGTAGCAGGAGCTATCGCGGACAGCCGAAACAGAGAGTCCACTAGGTGGACTCTTACGGGATACCCCCCCCCCCCCCCTCCCTCCCCTCAGTGCCAACGCACATTTGGCGAGAAGCCGCCACGCACATATAGCCGAAATTGTTGTTCTACGGGTCGTTTTGTTGCTGTTTGATGTGTTGTTGGATCCAACGGCACGAGCGCAAACCGAGGGGCGCCAACGAGCCAGCTGCGGAAGAAGACGACGCTCGAGCGAATGCTGATGATGATAGTTCTTTTTTTATTTACTTAATTATTTACTTAATTACTTAATCGTACTTAATTATGTACGATAAAACAATTCTCTTACGAGGAAACTCAAACCCAAACCCCTTTTCCAGCATTTCCACCATATAACAGCGGCGCGCCCTAGTAGGATACTTGCTAAAACACCATCCAGATGGCGCTCGCGTCCTCGTCAGGTTGGGGAGCCTACATGCAACGATTTCACTTGGTTAATTATTATTATTAGTTTAGGAATTGGTTGTTAATACTGGTAATTCAATACTTTTATTGCCTTCGGATCTCTAAATTAGGGCCACAACCACTGTTTACATTTCAAACTGGAACACCTCAGGGAATAGCAAGCCATTATTTTAAACGAATGCGTTGTTTGAACTACAAAAACTACAAAAATATCACAAGCAACACAAAGTTCGAGCATAATAAGACATGATTACTAGCGTAAAAAGAAAGGGGCTAAAGAATTAACATGGGACATAGTAATTACGCTAGTAATCACGTCTTATTATGCTCGTTACCAACTAGCCCATGTTTCTGGCTTGACAAAGTTGACAAAGCGCCGCCGCCAATGGAAGTTGGCGGTGGCGCTGCTGTCCCATGGGCTGTCATCCAAGTGGCGGACCTTTCCGCCTCACGGCAATGCACGGCGCGTTCCGCCCCTGAACATACTACCCCCTTCTACGGCACTGTAGCAATACACTAGGAGGGAGCGTCACGTGACAATCTTGAAGCCTGCATAATCGTGAAAAATATCGAGGAGAAGTAGCCCCGGTCAGGTTATAGCCAAGCCGCAGATTCTCGTCGACTTGCCTTGGTTGCGTCTGCCGCCGGTTTTTGGAATAGGCGCACATGTTAAGCGTGAAAAACGCACACTGAGGTTAGTGAAAGTCAAGTCTGTGTTATGTCAGTCGGGTAACGCACTGAACCAACCTAGGTTGCGCAGATGCGGCTCGCCACTTAAGGAGCAGACAGGCGCCAAGGCTGTAGCGAACGATGAGAGCAATTTCTGGTGCGACAGTAACTAGAGATGGCTTCGAGCGACGAATGGGGCCGTCGCGCGATCAGATCGCTCGTTCGTGTAACTCCATCGCTCGCTTCTGGCAATCTAGAATTCGTCGCTGGTCGCCCGGAACTGCTGTGAGTGGCTAAACAATAGCGCGAAGCCGGAACTGGTACAGTCGAGTGCAAAATTCTAAAGGCCACGCCTCGAATAATCTTGCTTTTAATGCCCGCGTGGTCGGGGCGGCACCGAGCGTTGGAACCGGCGTCAGGCTGAACGTCGATCACACTGGCGCCAATCTGGTTGGCGGACGCGTTTCTCATTCTCAATGAAGAACGTCTGGCGGCAACGAGCTGACACCCGGAGTCTTTGGTAAAGTCCTCGGGAGTTAAAATCCCCCCCCCCCCCCCCTTCCACCTCGCACTCGATCACAAAGTCCGCGGGAAAAGCCTCTGACGAGAAGAGGCGGGCAAGCGATCGATGCCTAACCCTAACGCGGTTAACACACAATCACGTCGCGGTTGAATCACGTCGCACATGTAGGAGCCGCGACGTGATTGATAATCACGTCGCGGCTCCTACATGTGCGCCTTGTAGCGTCGATACGTGCGAAAATTGCATCATTGCAGTTGCGCTAAATTCCACCAGGTGTCCCGACATCTAACAGTTGCATGTAGCTGGACCTGGTTAACTCAAAAAGACTAGGTGAGTATTTGTCACCACCCCCGCTTCGAAGGGGATGACAATAAACCATCCTCGTGATCTTCGTCAACAGCATCGCATTGTGCCACGTGTCAAGGGATGAGACATGTGCGCCACGTAGTATGGATGTCTGTCGTTAGTCTTCGGTAGACCTTAGAGCGCCTCCTCACAAGGTGCGAACCTCTGCTGAATAACCGAATCATAGAGTTACTCGCGCGGCTGCAACCAGGCATCGTCGGGCCCATCAGACCGCTGTGCAGAGCCCGACGAGTTATGGCGCAAGCCACAGGTCGCCGTCAACGCCGGGTGGACAGTTCAAATCGTTCTCGTGAAAACGACGCGAAGGGACTTCGCCGCGAAGACCATGAAGTGCTTGGTGCAGAAAATTAAGCTCCGATGGAGACTTTTCTCCAGCTTACGATGTGACTGTGCTGCGTGTGCTGTGCAGGCTTGTGGCATTTCTTCAGCTTTCGAGGGCTTATTGCACGACCCATACGACTCGCTCATCAAATGACCACAAGACGGCTTGCAGGTTTTTATTTATATATGCTCGTATACCCTTCATTTGGTGGTGCATGTTTAGAAAACGTTTATTTCAACAAACATTTGGTGGTGCAGGACAGTTGTGTTAAGAGAAGTTTATTTCAACAATAACATTCTTGAAAATACATGTGCACTTGACTTCAAGTACAAGAAAACATTCATTTACTAATGACAATGGCATAAGTTGACGACTCCCATTCCACTCGATCTGCCGATGGAGCCAAAGGAATCATCATAGTGGCCTAATGTTATTTCACACAGCGCCTAAAGATTCCCTGGATGTCTGCAGGATGTTTGTCTAAAGACTGCTTGAAATTTTCTGCGAAGCGTGCTACACAAGTAGCATGGGAAAGCCAGCCGTCAATAGCGTGGGCAATACCACTTAAAAAAATAAGAAAGAAAAAACTTTCGCCGTTACCGTTCCATGAACATGGCTGAAACCTATCCTGCGTTGCTGTAACCATTATGGCGCTTCGTGGCCTCCGAGTTTGGCTTACATATGGCACCCGCGGATGCTACACTTCTTCAACTTTAGCTCGAATTTCTGAAGCTGAACCTGGCAGTACAAAGCGAGGAATCGCCAGCTTTACGCAAGGAAAAAAAAGATTACTCCATCTCCCGCTAAAGGGAACCATGTGGGGATGCGAAGCAGCAGGGAGATGGTTAGCTTGAGCGGGAGATGGTTTCGCTGCAGCGGCCCGAGCACTCATCGCGGCGCTGCACAGGAGAGAGTATGAGGCGCGCGCGCTCTGCCATTTTCATACCGTGGAACTACCGTGGCGACCACAGCGGAGTATGCAGCTGTCGCTCCACCTGTCGTGCGCGCCGCTCCGGATTCCTAGAGGAGAGAAAGGGGGGAGCGTAGGAGAGGTAAGAGTGGGGAGGGGACGCGCATGCACTGTGGGGGCGTGGCACGCGGGCACCGCACCGCAGAGGATTCCTAGAGGAGAGAAAGGGGAGCGTAAGAGAGGAGAGAGAGGGGGAGGTGACGCGCATGCGCTGTGGGGGTGTGGCACGCGGGCGCCGCTCCGCAGAGGATTCCTACAGGAGAGAAAGGGGGAGCGTAGGAGAGGACAGAGTGGGGGAGGGGACGCGCATGCACTGTGGGGGCGTGGCACGCGGGCACCGCTCCGCAGAGGATTCCTAGAGGAGAGAAAGGGGGAGCGTAGGAGAGGACAGAGTGGGGGAGGGGACGCGCATGCGCTGTGGGGGTGTGGGACGCCGCGGGAGGGACGGACAAAGCCGCCGGTAAGAAATGCTTCGTGTTTAAGAAAGAATGAAGATATAAACGTGGGCAGCTTGCACTAGTGGTGCAAGGCTGGAGTAAACAGCGGATCTAGTGATCGACATAGCTTCTTCCAGGTTTTACTAGGTTTGGCTAATTTTATTAAGAAATTCCAAGTGCTGCTAGGCACGGTATTTCGAATTGGCTCGCCGCCGACGCGCTTCAAGATGAGTGGCTTCATGTTCGGGTGTTCGGATCTTCTTTGGTCGTCCCATGTCAAGGTGACATGTACGCGCCACAGAGTCAACGAGAGTTCTGCTGCCGTCGCGCCGGCTCCGAGCTTTATCTCTCCTTTGACGTCGTGGCCAAGCTGCGCCTCCACACTTGCCGGGGCGTGGCTGGTCGAAACCTGCCAAGCCGCCACCAGAGGTGCTGCTGGGGAAGGTGAACGAACTCTGCAGCAGCTCTGCGCATTGCTTTGTTGGTGCTGCTACAATTTATTTCTCTCTCTCTCTCTCGAGCATAGCCTCAACCGCGCGCATGCTCTCCTTCCCTCTCCTTAACGTCCTATGTCAAGGCAACATGTGCACGGTACGAAGGTGAAGCACACGCCCCTCCGCGAGGTGGTTGCTAGTCAACGCGCGGTGATCTCATCGTTCAGCGAGGTTTTTTGTACACCCTCTACGGACTGACGGTCGTTTTAAACAGTTCCGCTCTTAAAAATTCGGCCCGTTCCACGAAGTGAAACCTGTCGAATCAGCGGAGCTGTGGTCGTTCTGTTTCTGCGTATTGCCGCTCCCGCCGAGCGGCGTCCGTCGTGCAAGGACGGCGCAAACACCGGCGCAAACATCTCGGGGTCCGCGGCTCGTCGTTGACGTTTCGCCTGGACTTCGGAAGACCTCACGCTATAATCGGCACATCGACGACGAGCCCTTTCCCGAGCGCGTTCGCAGCGGCGTTCCTCAAACGCGTTAGGACACGTCGTCCATTCCTCATGAACGGCACCTACCTACTTAAGCAATGGCTCACACCTTCGTAAAAGCTTTGTTTAAAGCTTTTTCATAGTCCTGCAGGACCCCAATAAAGTTTGTCCAGTCCAGTCATAGTATCTTTCATTCAACAATTGGCATAGACGGGCAATGGTACCTACTTGAACCTTATTACGCATCACTTCGAGGTGACCACACTCATAAAGTAGGAGAAATATTTTGCCACACAGAACTATTCAGGATGTCTTTTTTTATTGCGATAGCAATTATATGGACACTCAAAAGCAGACTTTTGCCGTCGGCGTCGCCGTCGCCGTCGCCGTGAGGTTCCTTATGACGTCAATGGAGATGAAATCGTCGCCGCACGCCGAACGCTGTCTGTGCGAGTGAAAGGGCGCGAGGGGCGCGCGCTTTCACGAGGAGTGAACGCACGGCTGAGAACAAGCGCGCGTTCTGCGCCGCGCTCCCTTAAGGGCTGCACAAGTAGGCGTCTCTTTCCTCCTTTACAATCACCATATATGTAGAGCAAACGCGCCTTCTTCCGACGCGCGAGAGGCCGTGGGGGAGGGAGGGAGGGAAGGGAAGGGAGGCGACGTTTAGCTGCGGCACCAAGTGCCTATTTATATCAGAGGCCCCGGCAACAGTCACCAACGCCGCACGCATTTTGAGCGAACGCGGGCAAAACGCCGACGGCGTCGACAACAGTTCTGCGTGTTGCCGGTGCTGCTGCATGTCCAAGTTTATACAGCTGATGAAGCTAATATTATTACTCCGTATAGCTCTCTACTAATTTGCTATCGCAATTGATGCTTCGCCTTTCAGGTGAAACTGCGACAACCTTTTCCTAGAAATAAACGGGAGTGGAATAGGCTACCATCGTCAATAGTTGATGTAGTATCCAATGATACATCTTATGCCTTGTTGAACTGATGCGACATTACTTATGTTCCTTTTTTTTCTCTGCATGCGTATAGGGACTGTTATTCTTTGAACATTATGCTTACGTTATGTACCATATTGTATACTTGTAAGTCATGGAGCATGAATCCGCTTGATATGTATTTCCCCCCACTGTAATGCCTGTAAAGGTGCTGTGGGTATTGCATAAATAAATAAATAAATAAATAAATAAATAAATAAATAAATAAATAAATAAAGCCTCTCCTTACGACGAATAAAGATAAGTGAAATGGTACGCTGGAACAATTAGACAGTTTTAGTTTAACGTTAGTGTAGAAGCGAGGTTAAAGGAAATTTCTTTACCGTTCGGGAAACGAACTTTGCATAGAGACAGTTTTAGTATAGCGTGATAGTGTAATTTACGTACGGGACGCTATTCAATTACGCTTTGAATTTCGCATACATTGGCTATGGACGATTGTAAAGTTTACAGTATTACAGTCCAGCAGGTGACCTCCACAGATCAGCACCTGCATTTTTGTCGCAGAGGAAAGCATGCACAGCACATGCTACATGCACAAACTGTGAACGGCTGCCGCTGCGGTGCTGGCCAGGATTCGCGGAGGCGAGCGCCATCTGTTCATGTTGCAAGAAACAAAGCGGCCTGGGCGGCAATACTTTCACGGCAGCAGCAGCGCCCGGAAAGTCGGTAGAATAGGCACAGAAAGCTTCGCCTAAATATATAGAAGAAAAGTGGGTCCCATATCACGTGATAGGCAAGCGGTAGATTCTAGTCGGTTGGCGTTGGTTGCGTCTGCTGCGTGGGTTTAGATGCAGTCGAGTCTGTGTTATGCCTGGGAGGTAACGCACCGAACCACCGCACGTTGCGTAGACGCGGCTCGACGCTCAAATAGCTGAGAGGCGCCAAGGATGAGAGCGAGTTTGTGCGCGACAGCTACGAGCGACGGCTCCAAGCGACGAAACGGGCCGTTCCGCGAACAGATCACTCGTCCGTGTCACTCAATCGCAGGTTCTCGAAACCTAGATTTCGTCGCTCGTCGGCCAGAACTGATACGAGCGACTAACCAATAGCGTGAAGCCGGAACTGGTACATGCAGTCAAGTACTACACGGATCGAGCAAACGACCAAACTTTGATGCGTGAAAGCATAAGAACCTACTGCAAGACATTCAGAAATAATTTGTGCAGTACTTGGCACCGAAAAACATCAGCTTGAAATATTGAAGCATGCGTCAC
The DNA here is from genome assembly GCF_013339745.2 of Dermacentor silvarum. Taxonomy (NCBI): domain Eukaryota; kingdom Metazoa; phylum Arthropoda; class Arachnida; order Ixodida; family Ixodidae; genus Dermacentor; species Dermacentor silvarum. The sequence continues at coordinate 43,556,874 of NC_051160.1, forward strand.
GCCAGTTTCGGGGCGTATTTGCTGCCCTCGTACTGGCAACACCGGGGAGACGTCGCTCAAAGTCGTCACTCGCGTGGTGTTCACCTTGTATACGTCGAGTGGACGCGACCGCCTTCTGTATCGCGTCGATTGTCGCCGTGGTGCGAGAGATGGCTTGCATCGGGTGTTGTACTTGACAGGCATTGCGCTCAACTGTCCGTGGACCACCGAAAGGACGGCTGGTCCCTTTGCGAGGCGATTTCAGGGAAACAAGAAATATTTTCGCCCTGCGAACGCGCAAGCAGGTAACCATTTCAAGGCGCCCTTTTGACGGTGACTCGTTACGTGTGGGGACATATGTCTACGCGAGGCGGGCATAACAAGCAGTTAATCACGCAACATGATTATCTGACTAACAAGTAGTTATGATACAACATGATATACAACCTTGACATGCCTATGGAGCCATGAATGCATCGTCGTCACCGAAAAGCTATTCTACACAGCACCCAAACATTCTCTGGTTCTCTGCAGGTTGTTTGTGTAAAGACTGCTTGAAAGTTTGTACGAAGCGTGCTAAACAAGCAAAATTGCAAAGACACCCGTCAATAGCGTGTGCCTTTTCAATAAAAAACGAAAAAAAAAATTGAAAAAAAAAAACTTTTGTTGTTAATTTTGCATGCATATGGCTGAAATATCTCCTGCGTCGCCGTAAGCATTGTGGCGTGTTGTGGCCTCCGGGATTCGCAAACATTCGGCAGCCGCGCAAGGTACAATTATTAAATGCGAAGCATTTCATGGCGAACATTCGCTGCTTTGCAAGTATCTATCTATCTATCTATCTATCTATCTATCTATCTATCTATCTATCTATCTATCTATCTATCTATCTATCTATCTATCTATCTATCTATCTATCTATCTATCTATCTATCTATCTATCTATCTATCTATCTATCTATCTATCTATCTATCTATCTATCTATCTATCTATCTATCTATCTATCTATCGATCTATCTATCTATCTATCTATCTATCTATCTATCTATCTATCTATCTATCTATCTATCTGGCCGCGTACGTCTTGGTGCTCTCACGGTCGTTTGGTAACTTGGTATTTACGAAAATTGGCATAGTATGACAAGAGTGTATGACGAACACAAATGATAGGTCATGACATGAATATTATGAGGTGCTTCATGTAGGTCATGAAACAGCGACGTACGTTCTGCGTACGAGGTTTTACGTGCCAAAACCAGCTTTAATTATGAGGCACGCCGTAGCGGAGGGCTCTGGATTAATTTTGACCCCCTGGGGTTCTTTAACGTGCACTACAACGCTAACACACGGGCGCTTTCGCATTTCGCCTCCATCGAAATGCGGCCGCTGGTGCCGGGATTCGATCCCGCGACCTCGTGCTCAGCAGAGTAACGCCTTAGCTGCTCAGCAGCGCAACGCCTTAGAAAACAGTACATGGCGAACATAAATCATAGGTCATTGTCATGACATGCGTGTCATGTAGGTCATGAAACAGCCGCCTAAAATGACGATGACCCAGCGACAAAACTCAAACACTCAAAAACAACTGAAAGGGGTTCGGACGTGGGTACTAAGGGAAACACTAACGGATGATGGTAGAAATCATAGTCATGAGCATGACTCAGCAAAAATGACAATGACTCGGCAAAAAAAGATTAGCACTCAGAAACCACTGAAATGGGTTTGCGCGTAGGTACTAAATGAAGGGAACAATAAAGGATGGTGGTAGAAGCTATAGTCACGACCATGACTCAGCAAAAATGACAATGCCTCAACAAAAAAATTTACCCTAAACAACTACTGAAATGGGTTCGGACGTGGTTACTAAGTGAACGAAACACTAAAGTTTGATGGCAGAAGTCATAGTCATGAGTAGAGCACTGCACGGGCCGATTTTTGCGGCCCGGCCCGGGCCCGTTTTTACATTGGGCGGCCCGCCCGAGCCCGATCAAAACTTTTATGGTGAGACCCGGGCCGGCCCGGGCCCGGAAATAATCTACGTTACCCGCCCGGCCCGGCCCGCCACCCCTTTACCTTAAGCCCGAGCCCGGCCCGAGCTCGACTCGAAACCGGCCCGAACTCGGCCCGAGACCGAAAAATACATGTTTTTCAGAGTTAAGAAGCCCGAGAATAACTCGCAGACAGCCCGAGCCCGGCCCGGGCCCGCGTCAAAAAACCCGAGCCCGGCCCGGGCCCGGGTCAAAAAGCACACACCATGCTCGAGCCCGGCCCGAGCCCGTGAAAAAACTCCTCTACCCGGCCCGGCCCACGGGCCGGGCCCGGGCTTTCGGGTAAGCCCGAGCCCGTGCAGTGCTCTAGTCATGAGCATGACTCAGCAAAAATGAGAACTCAGCAAAAAAATATCGACACTCAAAAAACCACTGAAATGAGTTCTTATGTGGGTACTATGCGAAGGAAACGTTAAAGGGTGATGGTAGATGTCATATTTATGAGCATGACTCAACAAAAGTTACAATGACTCAGCAAAAAATATTGTCAAGAACCCCTTCAATGGATTCAGACGTGGGTACCAAGTGAAGAAAACACTAAAGGATGGTGCTAGAAGTCAAAGTCATGAGCATGACTCAGCAAGAATGATAATCACTCAGTGAGAAAACATTAAGGCTCCGAACCAACTGAAATGGGTTCTGACGTGGGTACTAAGTGAAAAAAGCACTAAACGATGATGGTAGAAGTCATAGTCTTGAGCATAAGTCAGCAAAAATGGCAATGACTCGGCGAGAAAACAATATTACTAAAAAAAACCACTGAAATGGGTTCGGACGTGGCTACTAAGTGAAGGAAAAGGCTAAAGGTGGATGGCCGAAGTCATAGTCATGAGCACGACTGTGGCTTTCGCCTTATGGTCCCTTAGGCCTAGCTAAAGGGACTCCTGAGGAACTCATGACATGAATGTCATGACATGCGCGTCATGTAGGTCATGAAACAGCCGCCTAAGTCTTGGTGCTCTCATGCTCTCACACTACTTCGCATAACATTGATTTCCACAGTGTTTGGGATCTACCGGCTTTTCAACTCCAGCTCGAATTTCTGTGGCTGAACTAAGCGAGATATGGCCAACATAGACTGAAACTCTATGATAGCCAGCTTTACCGAAGCAAAAATAAACAGAATGAAGTAAAAAAAATCAGAACCCTTCCCCTGTCGAGCAAATGTGGGTAAGCAAAGCTCGTGGCAAGATGACACTGTCGCAGGCGTTCCGATTCATTTGCCATAAACTCAGGGTTGGCGGCTCTTCTCTGACGTTTCGACTGGGTTTCGGAAGCCCTCACGCTAGAATCGGACGACAGTCTTCGCTCACCAACATTTTCTCGGCAAGGGAAGGGCTCGTGAGTTTGTCTCTTTTGGTTCCACGTGTGACAAGGGCAGTTCAAGGGCGCGATACAGGTCCCCGAGCCCACATGGGCATGTGGCATTGAGCCTTTCTGCACTATCACCAGGATCGGCCCACATGACAGAGGTATGTGCCATTGAACTTGGGCCCTTTCAGCGCTATCACCAGGATCGGCCCACTTTTGAGCGTGACACCACCACAGCCTCCACCACCACGGAGACGGGTGAGCCTATAGAGCTTCGCTTTAAAAATAACCGCAGTTTCGCTTGGGTGCAACATTCAAAGGTATAGCAAGGTTAGGCGTTGCACTTCATGTCCTCACAATGTGTTCTAACAGTTGGGAAGGGCGACATGGCGCGACGCAGCAGGCCAGACAACTTCAGTTGCACAGAAGAAGAGGGCCCTGCAGACACCAGGCGTGTCAGAAGTCTGCGGCGATGAAGAACGTCGGCAGTGGCGTAGAACCTCGGTGGTTCACAAGATGAAACCGACAGAAAACCGTCGGCGCTTGTACAGGAAATAAAAAGATATTAGATTGACCTTTCCTATCCGTTCCATTCAGACCAGTGTATGGGTAATTGTGCGTTATACCCACTTATCCTCAACAGGAACGGTAATTTACTTGCTTGCGATACTCGTGCCAGCAACGGACGCCGAACGCTGTGCTAGCAACACTGTAGAGCCGACTGAACGGAGCTTGATGGTGCGGGCCATAGAGGAACGGAAAAGTTAGGAGCAAGGAAGACGGGGAAAAAAAATGGAGGACGCTTAAGCTTCGACTATAACATTGGAACGCGATAACGTTATCGAGCCCCGTCCGCATGGATGAATGCATGCAAAACTTTAATGAAAGTCCTGAGGTACGCGACTCAGTACGCTGCGGGCCGCTCCCACATTGGGACAGTCAGGCCATGCATCAAATTTTCCTTTGAGTAGGCTTTACTGCTAAACAGAACGTGGGAAAGCCAGCTTAAAAGGACGAAGCTTACACCGATCCCCTTAAGGTAGGCTTCACTTTTAAACAGAAATGCATTGCTGGGAAGACGTTTTTCCAGGGGCACTATAGGTCGTCTTATAGTAAAATGTGAAAGCCCTAGCACCTTTTATTGCGATAGCAATTATATGGACACTTGAACCGGATTTCTGCCGTCGCCGTCGCCGTCGCCGTCGCCGTGACGTTCCCTATAGATAAAATCTTCGCCGCGCGCCGTATGCCCGAGAGGAAGCGTGCGGAGACGCGCGCTATCACGGAGAGCGAACGCACTCAATCTCCCACGCGCAAGCAAGGAAGCAGGAAGCCAGCGCCGGAGGGAGCAAGGGGGGGGGGGGGGGGGCGCACTTCTCTGCCAACAACCGCGCTCGTCGCTCGCTCGCACCGTCTCTTATCTCCACACGGCTCTGATCTTTAAGTGCATTCGCCGCTCAGTTTCCGTTGAAGCGATAGACCGCACGTACCTTCGCCCGCTGCGGCGTATGCTTGCTGCCAGCGTTTTGACAGTTGTTGTCTGCTGTCATTCAGTGTGATCTCTTCGTGTTTGTGCGCGCTCACACCACGCTTGTTCATTCAGTTCGTAATAGTCGGGCCACATTTTCCAACGCACGCTACACACGCAATGCTGCCCGGATCGGTAGTGCAGCGCTACAAGTGTGTCCCTTCGCACGCGCTGCCCACGGGAAGCGCTTCTCATCAACACCACCGTTTCACGCGCGCCTTCTCGTGGTCATCGAGTCTCTCTTCATGTCGGTCTACTTACGCCGCAGCACACCTGCTTACTTAATCAGCTCATGTTTACTACAATTCATATTGCTACCAAAGCCGCTCACCTTACTTCGTATGACATTGCTGTGTTGCTATCGCATTCATTGCTTCGCCCTTAGGGCGAAACTGTGACATTTTTTATTATTCTATTAATTGCTTGCTATTGCCCCGACGCGCGCGCGTGTTCAAGGCACTCGGCAGGAGAAGTCCCAATTTGACCTGCCGTAGGGAGCCTACATTCGAGCGCTGTTTTAAAACGGCGTTGCATGTAGGCTCCCTAACCTGTCGTAAGGTCCCTGTATTTTTCAAAGGTAGCGCAAACTCTTCCTCTCCGCGCCGTTCCCTCCTCGCCCCTCCCTTTAGGCCGCCATTAGTGAGCGAAGGCGAAGCGCGGCGGCCGCTACCGCCCGCTTCACTTCGTATCGCATGCGGCGCGCTGAAGCGCTTGCTTGAAACGCGACTGTCCTGGGCGCATTTTCACAAGGCTGTTCGTACGTAAGATGTCTACGTAAGCTATGTAGTACCTTCAATTATTAGTACAATCTGCGTCGCTCAGAGGAGGCAACCGAAAGGTAGAACAAGTTAAACGCAATCCTAAGCGGTCTGTACTACAGCTGATTGTTTGTCGGAATCGAATGGCGTTCTGTTTACCTGACGAATTTGCGAAAACAAAGCTACATCAAACTATGCACACACAACACGGCGGAGACATTTACGTTTACGTGTTTTTTTTTTGTAATTTCCAAAACGCATCCGCGCGCTTTTCTTTCCCCTTCAGTTATATGCCTTGGTTCCCGTGTGTGTGCGCGCTTTCTGCGTTTTGCTCTTTAATTGACGACTCTTCCATTATGCTCATTTTTGTGAGAAGTCATGCTGGTATTCATATTGCCGAAACGCGCCCTTTTTTGCGCCGCAGAGCATAAACCGGGACTTTTTTTTTTCTTTTACTCAGTCGTTGGCTGATGGTGAACTCGAGAACGCACCCACCTTCCCGAGTTCATTACTAACTGGGTGAGAACAGCGATCAGAATCTCAACATCAACAGCCTCGGTGGCAGTCAAATTTCTTTCTTCCGATACGGTGGCGCCATATCGCTCGCCGTTTGAGGATTCGTTTGCCACGAGGAACCGCAACAAGCTTGCCCCCCCCTTGGCAATACTATGCGAAGATCCAACAGCACAGCAAGTCGGCATCGTGCTGCAGCCAAGCGCGTCTTCAAAAATGTAAAAAGCCTACGCTCACGCACAGCGCACATGTGTCCCGGTGTTTCTACGCTCACCAATGGCGCCGTTTTCCCGCGATAACGAAAACCGCGCGGGTTATTCGTCACGTGTCAAGCCTCGTCCAATGGGCGACCGGAAAACTGCGACGAATGCGGGAGAGGGGTAGAGGGCGGGGCGGGAATTCTACTTTCCTATTTAAACAACGGTTTGGGCTACATTTGGAACATACAGGGACCTTAACCTGTCGCGGATGCGAGCGCCATCTGGAGTTAGTTACGAATTTCGCAACTAACTTATCCGAGCGCGCCGCTTTACTACTCCGGGAGGATTTTTCTTAATTTTGTCGATACCCAATCGGGGGGAGGGGGGGGACCGTTTGAAACTCTTCAAATAAAAAAAAAGAAAACCAAGAAAAAAAATTTCACCTTCTTCCCGTAGGGGAACCCTGAGTAGTATGCGAAGCAGCCATGGAGACGATTCAAGTTCCCATTAGTTTTCAGATTAGCCTGTCGCCGCTGCCGTTTTGTGGCGGCGACTCCAGCCCTCTTCTCCGCGGTGCTGTCCACGGCGCTGACACTGGCGTTGACGCTGGCGCTGTCCGTGGCACTCATCGCGGCGTTGCGGGAGGAGAATGAGAGGACGAAGTGAATGATGATGAGTGGGCGAAGCACCGGGGGATCATTCGGGCAAAATGCCGGAATCGTTCTCCGGAAGCCGGAAGCTGGCTTCCGGAAGCGGAACCAGAAGTGGAACCGGAAGCGCAAGTGGAAACGGAAGCGGAACCGGAAACCGAAGCCGGCTTCTGGTTCCGGCTTCCGGAAGCCGGAGCTTGGCGCACATATACTATACATATACATACAAGGAGAGGAGCGGGAAGAGGATGCGCATGCGCAGTGCGGGTGGGGACGAAGCACGGCGGATGGAGAAGCTGCTTCCGCATCTAAAATATCTTTTCGGGTCGGAGCTACGTCACTCCCTCCCTCCATCCATCGGCCGTGCGTCCACAGCCGCACTGCGCATGCGCATCCTCCCCCCCTCCTCTCCCTGTCTCATCTCCTCTCCTTTCGGCGTTCCTCCTCTCCGACGCTCCTCTCCTCTCCGGATTGCGCAACGAATGGCAACACCTGCGGCTCCACGCGCGATAATAGACAGGTTTAGTTTAGCGTTAGCGTAATAGCGGGGTTACGGGAAATAGCGTTACCGTTCCGCAAACGAACTTTGCAGAAAGAGAGTTTTAGTATAGCGTGATAGCGTAGTTTACGTGCGGGACGCTATTCCATTACGCTTTGAATTTCGCATACACAGGGTACCTAATTCTATGTGTGTGTGCGTCCGGAAAGTGCGATAGGCAGCGCAATGGAAGCCAGGAGCGCGCTGTATTTTTACTTCACATGTCCGTCGATCTGCAACGAAACAGACAAGCAGTACAAACTGTCTACCATAGCCTCCGAAATCCTCCCATCTCAGAGGCCATATGCCGTCGTCGCGCCTATCTCCCGACTTTAGCGACAGATGGCGCTCATATCTCAGAAAAAATTTCTCTCGTTAGGCTTAGGCGCGTTCGAAACGAGAAGCGATCTCGAAAATTCCTCAAAATTAGCCATAACACTCTCTCGGCGAAGCGGCATGAGACTAAGCAAAAGCCGTTTACGCAGTCATTTGCTACGAACGAAGTGAATTCTACAAAAACAACGCCAAATTCAGTTCGAAGCGGGCGACCGGGACCGCCGCCATGTTTTACGTACACTACGTACACCACGCTAACACGGTAACGTTAACTCTGAGAAATAGCGTGCGCACGGTAAACGGTATGGGTCGGTTAGCGTTCTGCGCATGCGCACTTCGATCCCGCTATTCCGGTACGCCCGCTATTCCGGTAACCACGCTAAACTAAAACTGTCTAATGCGAAGCAGCTTAGGTTAGAGGCGCGACGGTAGGCGCTACATACTCCGCTGGGGGGCGCCACAACGCGCAGAACTGTTGTCGACGCCGTCGGCGTTTTATCCGCATTCGCTCCGAACGCGCGTGGCGTTGGTGACTGTTGCCGGTGCCTCTGGGGGCGGCTCGGAGGATTTCGACGAGATCAGCCATTACTCGTCGAGCAGCGTCGAAATCTTACCTACGCAAAGCCGCGATGAGTGCCACGGACAGCGCCAGCGCCAACGCCAGGGTCAGCGCCGTGGTCGAACCCATGGATGCTTCGCATACTACTCAGGGTTCCCCTACGGGAAGATTGTGTAATTTTTTTAGGAGCGAAGCTCCTTATAGCGGCACCCGTTCCGTCCCCGTCGTCGTAGTAGTAGTGTGTAACCAGTGTGAGAAAAATGAGAAAAATGTGGTTGATCCCTCTTATATAGGAATCGGTATAGAACACGAAAGTGAAACGTGTCTTCACAGAAGTAGTGTAATGTTTATTGCACATTGATATATAATGTCTATTGGTGTTTTGTGGCTAAAGCGCCCTTAGGCGTTGATGCACCCACGCTGACACCTGGTGGCACGTCTCCTCCATCACGACTACCAACGTCGATGACCATGAGCAACCGTCGTGCATATGGAAGCTGCACTACGCTGCACACGCTATATAGCACAACGCGAAAGACGAAGCACGTAACTGACACACTAATACAACGCGCAAGACAAAGCACGTAACTGAATCGTCACCGAGTCAAATCAGCGCGTACAGCGCGTCGTAATTGCAGCCTCCGCGATCAACTTCAGAAACATTTTCAGAGCTAATTGCGGAGGCCACGCTCCGCTGTGCTGAGTACGGTGAACGCCACCTAGGTGGCGTTGGTAGTGCTTCTTTATGCCAGCGTCCCTTCGAATGCTGGCATCGAGGCGTCGTAGTATAGTGCCTAGAATATACTTACTAGTGTGCCGACCGCGGGCTTTCCGGTGGCACGGAGAATGATGCCTTCCAACGGCGGCCACCAGACGGCGATAGCCGTACGGACCGTGCAATGCCGAGCGGCGTCTCTAGCCAACGCGCGCGTGTGCGACAGACGCCAATGGGCTGCCCCAGCCCGTTTCGCTTTGCGGAACGTTGGTTGAGGTGCAAAGTGTAATCGAAAGAATATGATTTCGTTTCACTTACAAACGATCGTACGCACAGTTATCATTATAACGCTACACGCTACCGGGTGTTCCTGCGAAAAATACCAATAAATAAATACGTGGTTTCCGAAGAAGTGTAACTTTTTTTCCACAGTAAACTATTATATGCGAGACAGGTCCACAAATGCTAAATTCACACCAAGTTGTATCTAATTACCATAAATTAAATTAATTACCATAAATGACGGTAATTAAACAGGGCACATTTTCATGGGCGAAACACCGTCGACTAATTTTGAACGAGCGCTCAATGTAGCAATTATTAAAGTGTTTCTCACAAGCGACAGCCGCCAGAGTTAGCCTTCTATCTGCCTTCTTATATTCTTCTCCCACTCGGCAAAACGTTCTGGCCAGTCAGCAGGCGCGCTGAATAATGAGACTTGCTCGTTGTTTGAGCGGTATCCAGTTGTACAATATGGGACAAAACGGGTGCTGTCTTTACGCCTCGTTTTCTGCGACATCTCGGTTCCGTCCGTGAACAGACATAAGTGCGAACCACGCGCTCAGAAAAGAAACCCAGCAATGACATGCGGAGGCACCACAGGCTACTTGCTCGAAAGCTACAACGCGCCGCAACCGACTGCGCTTACGAACGCGCATCCAAAGTGCATCCGAAGCGCAAGCGACGCGCGATGCGCCGCTCGGTTAGCACGGTCCCAAACAGTGTCGCCGTCTGGTGGCCTCTGGCGGAAGGCATCACCGGCGGTGCCAGCGTCTCCCATTAGAAACGCCCGGCGGTCGGCACACTAGTAAGTATATTCTAGGCACTATAGTCGTAGTGCTGAGACCACCGAAGCGTTCACTGTCGGTGCGCGTTAGTGTCATAATGCAGTACTTCTCTTTTCTGCTCGTAGGCGGTGGCACCGCCCCGAGCAAGAGCGCGGGTACACGGAGGAGTGTTAGATATATAAGGCGCGTCTGTGTAGCTCTCTGCAAATGCGTTTGTGGCGCAATGGGTTAAACGTTCGGCGATCTATCGTCGCGGACCGAGAGGTCGTGGGTTCGATTTCCAAATTTTGCATGTTTATGGAACTTTTTCTTCTGGTTTCTTTCTTTGTATTATGTTCGTGTACATTGTAAGCTGACGTATTTCCGTGACGGAAATACGTCACTGAAGTCTTGGTGGACCCCGGCATAAAACACTTTCGTGTTAAAAAAATTCCGAAGTTGTGTCCGTAGCGCGGAATCGAACCAGGGACCCCTCGCTTCCGAGCCCGCGGCGTTAGCCCACTACGCCACGAAGCGCACATATACACACGCACCACGATGGCAATAAATACCCAACATTAACGAAAGGCCGCGTTTCTAGCGCGTTTCTAACGCGTTTGTGCTAGCGCATTACGGCCCGTGTAAGAAGCTGGTGTAAGACGCTGTGGCCTCTCCGCCTTACCTTCAACGCGTTTCGAACGCGCTGCCCAAGGCGGTGGCAAGTCAAGTTCAAGTCGAGGAGCGTTTATGAATACGGGGGGTATACTCTCTCAGCAGTCATGTGATGGCGTCGGCAAACGCGGTGCACGTTCCGGCATGTGTAAATGGCTGCGTAAGACACTGTGGCCGCTCCCCCTTACTAGAGAGTACTGCACGTTTCTAACGCGTTTGTGCTAGCGTCCCCTTAAGCGGGAGATCCGATGATTTCCTCCGGAGCTTCGCCCACTCATCATCATTCACCCCGTGGATATGCTGTGATTTTTTTTCCTTCCTCCAGGTGTGCAGCTCGTGGCCGAGCGCGCACCGAATAAAAACTACCGGTAACCAAACGTCTCGGCAAATCTCGATTCTCCATGATCTCGATGCAAGGGTCACGTGTTGGGTCACCACTGCTGGCTTCAGGGAACGTTCGCTTGCCTAGGCTGGTTGCGTGACGTAATGGTCCCTCCTATATTTTCCTTCCTCCAGCGTTAGGTGAGAGCATGACGTCACGCAGCCAGCCTTGCCAAGCGAACGCTCCGTGACGCCTGCCCGTCGCGCCTTTGCCTTTGTTCAGTGTCGGCCCAACACGTGACCTCTGGGTCGAGATCACGGAGCAAGAATCGAGATGTGCTGAGACGTTTAGTCCCGAGTGCTTTCTTTGTTTTTATTTAATCTTGCTTGACTTTTGTCCACCATCGCGGGGCGAAAAATCCTTGAAGGCGTTAACATCCATCCGATTTTTGCGATGGAACACAACACGCAGCTGCAAAATCACACGAGATCTTACATTAAGGTATCTCCACTGCCGAGGAACATACACCCACAACACAATACAGGAAGAAGGTTGGCTAGGGCCTCTGCACTCCTGACGCACGCACGCACAAGCATCGGACGCATGTTTCGTCGATGCCGCTCAATACGATTGTTCCGCTAGCAACACCTCCCGCTTTGCGGTCGTCTCCGTTGACACCAAGGCCCAGGTACTTTCGGCCGCGTCAATCATTACCTCGTCGCCTGGCAAGGCAGAACAGCTCCAGCTTGTTCGATCCAAGCAGAACAGCTTGTTCTATCCAAGCAGAACGGAAGTCTACACAGACTCGAGATCGGCAGCCAGAGCATTCGCATCTGGGGCCGTCTGCAAGGAAGTCGCCAAGATACTTGAAGGTAAAGTGCTTGCTCATCACACCATCACCTGGTTCCCCGCCCACGTAGGGTCGAATGTAGGGCGGCTTGTCAACGCCAACGAATTGTCGCATGTTCGGGCGCGAGGTCTCGCTTGCCGCGCCCGGCTCTTCGCGGCCGGTGCCCCGGGCGGGGCCCGCGACGGGTCTGGTCCGATGGTGGCGGTGATGGAACCCCCTCGCTTTAGGGACATACGGTAGTCATAGGAATCGGTGGAACACTTTCGTGTTCTACCGATTCCTATGAAAGAGGGATCATCCAGAATTTTTTCCTAGCCTTTCTCTACTCAAGCTGCCCATCAGCTGGCCATGCTTATTTTCACGACGTTCTACCGAATACATTGCAGACATCACTTTATGCCAATTGGTCACGCGAAAAGCTTGTATGGCTAACACCTTTGTTGTTATCAGCAACATTGTATCTCCAAAGGACAAACATCTTCGCAAACAAACCCAGTGTCACATATTCTTTATTTAATACACCCGGCTTTGCCATTGCACAACCTTAAAAATTATGGGGTTTTACGTGCCAAAACCACGATCTGATTATGAAGCACGCCGTAGTGGGGGGCTCCGGAAATTTCGACCACCTGGGGTTCTTTAACGTGCACCTAAATCTAAGTACACTGGTGCTTTCGCATTTCGCCCCCATCGAAATGCGGCCGCCATGGCAGGGATTCGATCAACTTTGTGCAAAAAAGACAGCTTTAAAGCGACACTAAAGCAAAACAATAAATCAACTTAGACTGTACAAGCATTCTTCAAAAACTCTGCTTTCGTTATTTACACCGCAATAGGTCAATTTGTAAAAAAGAAAATAAAGCTCAAAGTAAATTTTGTTGAATTTCGCGCGGAAACCCTAACGTTGAGCACTGGAGTGTGACGTCACGACTTCTAATTCATTTTTCGTATTTTGGTCACGTTGGCTCAGTAAAAGTTCGCGAAAGTTGCCATATTCAGCCTCGGGCTCCTTTAGAAGACAATGTAGTAAATCTTTACCGCTCAAGAATTAACTGGGACCTAGAAGACGCTGTCAAAATCCATGACGTCACGGTGAGCTGGTGCGGGAATTTCAATATGGCGTCGCCACTCGTCTTCTGTGTTTTTCGTTTCTATCTGGCGTATCGAGCGGCTTCTCGTAGTAAGAGTGGTGTTTTCAGCATTGTGGAAGGGTAATCTGGTGATACACAAGAAATAATTTATTTCTTCTTAGAGGAGCCAGATATGAAAAAAAAAACTATTATGTACACATTATTAATGACTCTTTTCTTCCATTTATTCACTACTGGATCAGGAAGAAAGAGGCGAAAGTGTGATACAAAAGCCTTTGGGAACGAATTTATCATTATTTAATTAAGCGAGGTTGGGCTCTTGAAAGTCCAATTGCCCCAAATCGGCGTCTATGCGATACGAATTTAAGGCAATATTTTATGTTTCCCGCCTGTAAAAGTATGACGCGAGCAAACGTCGCTCCCGTGGTAATTGTCGCAGAAGCGGGACGTAACTAGCATCGGGTTTCTTAAATGTTAGCGCTTCTGAAACTGCAAGTTTCTCTACGACGTGGCCTAAACACTGCCTCTCTAGAGTTTTTCTCTACTCGAGCTGGCCGTCATCTGTACATGCTAATTTTCGCAACGTCCCTCCGCTTATATTTAGAAGTCAACATTTCATGCCACGTAATCACGTTAAAAGCTTGTATGATCCACACTTCTGTTGTTACCAGAAATACGGTAGCCACATAAAACAAATATACATTTTCGTGAAAAAAATAAACAGTGTCGCATATTCGTTATTCAATACACCCTGCAGAGGATTTCTAGGCAAACAAACAGTACCGAGCCGTTTTTAAAGCATTTTTCTTGCGCCTATACAGTTCCACGAGCAGCTGCTGATGGAACTACAGGTTTAATGCGCATGCGCGCCCGTTTGCGAAGAAGCAGCAGCAGAGTGTAGACAATACGATAACGCGAATGAATAGCGCAATGTATCAGAATAAAAGGTAGCAAGAATGCGAACACGGAGCAAATTGCAGCTGTCCGGCAACAGAGCAAAACATGATTCGCAAAGACGAATCCAACAAAAGGTATGACAACAAGAATGACGGACTCAAGTGAATTCATAAACTCACTCCCTCTAAAGCGTGCTTTGCCATTACAAACATGTTTGTGCAAAAAAGACAGCTTTCAAGGAGCCACATGCGTATAGGTATCGTAAGTAGTAAGTGTGGTCGCAAAAGTAAAATTACTCCCTATTATTGGTGACGCGGGAAAGCGCTCGTGAATTCGCTGTGGCTGCGATGTACGGTTGTCTCGGACGGGAGATCGAAGTGGCAGTTCTCAGCTTCAAGCGGGGCACGAGCGATTACCGGTACGCCTGCGCACCGGCAGCCCGTTCGGGGAGAGGTAAGAGCAGCACATTGGCCTTCTGGGTGCGGGCCTTCCATGCAACCGAAAGAAACTCTCCAAGGGTCCGAAAAGAGAGTGCGAGAGAGAAGAAAGGGGAAAGGCAAGGAGGTGAACTAGGGGACGGGGGAAGGCATTCTGTAAGAGTCCGGCTAATGAACTGTCAATTTCGGCTGTCGCTGATGGCGCCAGGTGCACGAGCGAGGAGACTAGCTGGCTCCTTCTCGCTTGTGCAGCGGATCCAATCAGCACTCGTGCAGCTGGAGGCCCTGGAAACCCCCCAAATGGGTCAAGCTTCTCCGTTCTTCTGCGCTGTTGAGCAGCATTTGCGCTCTCCTTCTCCATGGCTATACCACACTGGCAAACGCCAGTCAGAAGCGGAGCGGCTCCAGCGCAGTGTCAGACGGCGACTGCACAGCGAGCGCGCGCCGGCGCCAGTGCGTCTACCACGGCTACGACGTCACTCCTCTGGAATGCGCAGACCGGCGGCGGTGAGTCGCGCGCGGCGGCGGCGGAGTGCGCGAGAGGTGCCGGCTCCGGTGGCTCCGGTGCGCAAGCCGTGTGACATCACTGATCCTTGCGCATGCGCAGCACGGCTCTTGATGTGCCGCGCGAAACGGGCTTGGCTAGGCCAGTGTAGCTAACGCTACAAAAACTTTCGCCGTTACCTTTCCTTGAACATGGCTGAAACCTATCCTGCGTTGCCGTAAGCATTGTGGCGTTTCGTGGCCTCCGAGGTTCGCTTACAGATGGCAGCCGCGGAAGCTGCACTTTAGGGAGCGTTCATGCAAGCGCTGTTTTAGGGTGGTGACAACTCCAACATTCCGGGTGCTATTTACCGCCAAATTTGGTGAGCAGCCATTTTGATTCCCAATTTCGCTAGAAGTCGCGGCGCATTCCTGCTTTCTTTTGTCACGCTTTGATGTACCCATTATGGCACGCGATCTATTAAATTTCTTTAATTTAGTTTTGCACCAATGCGCACACGAAACCTGCATACATCTTTAATATGCTAGTTGCCTTTTCCTTTTATTTTAACACGTCAAACTTATTTTTTTCCATAGCATACAAAGCAACAAGTTATAAGGCATGGTGGCGTGCTCGTGGTAGTATTTCCTCACGCCAAGAATGTGAACTGCACTAAACACTGTCGTTGCCTTCCACTTGTACACACTATATAAAGGGTGTTTTTCGAAGTGTACTGTAATAAAAAGTTGTCGCAGTTTCACCTGAAAGGCGAAGCATCAATTGCGATAGCAAATATGTAGAGAGCTATACGGAGTAAAGATATTAGCTTTATCAGCTGTATAAACTTGGACATGCAGCAGCACCGGCAACACGCAGAACTGTTGTCGACGCCGTCGATGTTTTGCCCGCGTTCGCTCAAAATGCGTGCGGCGTTGGTGACTGTTGCCGGAGCCTCTGATATAAATAGACACTTGGTGCCGCAGCTAAACGTTGCCTCCCTTCCCTCCCCCTCCCCCACAGCCTCTCGCGCGTCGGAAGAAGGCGCGTTTGCTCTACATATATGGTGATTGTAAAGGAGGAAAGAGACGCCTACTTCTGCAGCCCTTAAGGAAGCACGGCGCCGAACGCGCGTTTGTTTTCCGCCATGGGTTCACTCCCCGTGAAAGCGCGCGTCCCTTTCACTCGCACATACAGCGTTCGGCGCGCGGCGACGATTTCATCTCCATTGACGTCATACGGAACCTCACAGCGACGACGACGGCGACGCCGACGGCAGAAATCTGCTTTTGAGTGTCCATATAATTGCTGTCGCAATAAAAGAATAAAGAAATCAACGTGGGCAGCTTGTACTAGTGGTGCAAGGCTGGAGTAAACAGCGGAGCTCGTGATCAACCTAACTCCTTCCAGGTTTTATTAGGCTTGGCTAAGTTTTGCTAAGAATTGCTAAGTGCTGCTACGCACGGTATTCCGAATGGGCTCGCCACCGTCGTGCAGATTCTCGCTTGGCCGCGCGACGCGCTTCAAGATGAGCGGCTTCTTCTTCGGGTGTCCGGATCTTCTTTGGTCGTCCCATGCCAAGGCGACATGTACTCACCACAGAATCAACGTGGGTTCTGCCGCTGTCGCGGCGGCTCCGAGCTTTGTCTCCCTGGTGACGTCACAGCCAAGCTGCGCCTCCACACTTTCCGGGGCGTGGCTGGTCGAAACCTGCCGATCCGCTGCCGAGCCGCCGCCAGAGGCGCCTGCTGCACTCACAAACACCGCGCGCGTTCGGCGCGAACGCGGTGAAATGGGGAAACGTGAACGGCGTCGGCAGCCGCTCTGCGCGTTGCATCGTTGGTGCTGCTACAATTTCTATCTCTCCCTCTCATTTTCTCTCTCTCTCCCGAGCATAGCGCCCACCGCGCGCATGCTCTCCTTCCCTCGCCTTAACGTCCCATGTCAAGGCAACATGTGCACGGCACGGAGAGATGGTGAAGCACACGCCGCTCCGCGAGGTGGTTGCTAGGCAACGCGCGGTGACGTCATCGTTCAGCGAGGTTTTTTGTACACGCTCTACGAACTGACTTTCGGCTTAAACAGCGCCGCTGGTCAAATGTAGCCAGTTCCACGAAGTGAAATCTTCCGAAAGAGCGGTACTGTGGTCGTTCTGTTTCTGCGATTGTCGCGTACGTTTCTGCGTATTGCCGCTCCCGCCAAGCGGCGTTCATCGTGCGAAGAGCGCGCAGGCCAAATACCTGCTATTATGCCCCGGCGCGTCTCCTCCGCCCGCCAAGCGGCCATAGAGAAACCAGGCCTCCCCATTACGACGACTAAAGATGAGTGAAATTGTACGCTGAAATAATTATACAGTTTTAGTTTAATGTTAGCGTAGTAGTGAGGTTAAAGGAAATAGCGTAACCGTCCCGCAGACGAACTTTGCAGAAAGACAGTTTTAGTATATCGTGATAGAGTAGTTTACGTGCGGGACGCTATTCCATTACGCTTTGAATTACGCATACATGGCTATTGACGATTGTAAAGTTTACACCATTACAGTCCAGCAGGTGACTTCCACAGAGCAGCACCTGCATTTTTGTCGCCTTGGAAAGCAGGTACAGCATGCGCCATACACACAAACTGTGAAACGCTGCCGAGGCAGTGGCGGCCGGGTGATGACGACGATGATGATGATTTAATGGCATCCCCTATGAAACGGGGCGGCAACAAATAGTCACCTGGCCGAGATGCGCGCAATCGAGCGCCATCTGGTGTGTTGTAAGAAACCCAGCGGTAGGCGCGACAAAACCGTCACAGCAGCTGCAGTGCCCGGAAGTCGGGAGAAAAGGCCAAGAAATCTTCGCCTAAATATACAGAAGAAAAGTAGTCCCGATATCACATAATAGCCAAGCGATAGATTCTAGTCGGGTTGGTTTGGTTGCGTCTGCTGCGGATGTAGTCGAGTCTGTGTTATGCCTGTGAGGTAACGCACCAAACCACCGGACGTTGCGTAAACGCGGCTCGACGCTTAAGCAGCAGACAGGGGCCAAGGTTATTGCGAAATATGAGAGCGATTTTGTTCGCAACAGCGACGAGCGACGGCTTCAAGCGACGAAACGGGCCGTCGAGCGAGCAGATCGCTCGTTCGTGTCACTCGATCGCTCGGTTCTGGAAACCTAGGGCGCTATAACGTAAATGATTCCAAACTGTTTTGATTCCAAACTCCTGACGTCAAATTTACGTAACCACCGACGCAAGTATCGGCCGGTGATCCGCAGTGTAGTCTGCCCAACCCGATCAAACACTCTCCTCGTTTATAGGAGGTCACCTTTGTTCGCTTTCAAAACCAATAACATTGCCTACACTCAGCGGTTTTTCTCATTTAATTGGCTGACAAGAGACGAGGAGCACGCTCCAGTGGAGAGGGTATCGATGGGGCCGAGCCAGCACATTGAAAATAGATAACCGCATGAAGAGGGTGGTGCCGGCTTCTCCGATTGGTCCGCTTCGCCTCACTTAGCTTGCGGTGGCTGGTCGAAAACTCGTGCAACGGAAGGATAAGAATGCCGCTTAAAACGGATCCTCAGCAAGGAAGGGTTGGCAGAGTGATGTCGTATGCATATCGAAAGGACTCGATAACGTTTTACTGCCACGCAAAATGGTTTATCATGCGCAAATAAATACATACTCACCGGCAGGTACGAGTACCGAGGGCCTGAGCGATCAGTGGGCAGCTATCTTCTATTCCTTTCGGAACCGGGCAGTCTCTGGCTATTCAGAAAAATTTTCAGTTTCGTTCGGCATAATAATGCATTTTTTTGAGAGCGCGTCACTTTGACGCGGTCAGTTTTCGTGGTTTGTGAGGTCGCGTGACAGACAGGCGAAGTGGGCGTAGCCCGAAAACATTGGACCAATAGCAGAGGGCTAATGGTGAAAATGCGTCCAATCAGGAGCAATTATTTTTTTTTTGTGCAGTTTAATCATGCATAATCAGTGTGTACACGTTATATCAGATGGGGAGCTATCGCGGTTTTCGTGACGTCGCGTGACATACAGGCGAAGTTGGGAGTGGCCTGAAAATGTTTTGACCAATCGTGGCGGGCTGATTGCAGAATTGGAATCAAAACAGTTTGGAATCATTTTACTTTATAGCGCCCCTAGAATTCATCGCTCGTCACCCGGAACTGTTATGAGCGACTAACTATAGCGCGAAGCCGGAAGTGGTACATCCAGTCAGTACTACACGGAACAAGCAAACGACATAATTTTGATACGTCCAGCGAAAGGAGCCTACTGCAAGACCTCCAGAAATGTTTTGTGCGGCTCTTTTCAGCTGAAGAAATCAACTTAAATTGTTGAAGCACGCGTCACGCCAGTTTAGGGGTGCATTTGCTGCCCTCCTACCGGAAACATCGGGGAGACGTCGCTGAAAGTCCTCGCTTGCTTGGGGTTCCACTTTTAGGTGAAGAGTGAATGTGACAGCCATCTCTATACCTCCACAGATCAGCACCTGCATTTTTGTCGCATAAGAAAGCAAGCACAGCACTTGCCATATGCCCAACTGTGAAAGGCTACCGCTGCGGCACCGGCCTGGATGCGCGGAGGCGAGCGCCATCTGTTCATGTTGCAAGAAACCCAGCGGCAGGGGCGGCAATACCGTCACGGCTGCAGCAGCGCCCGGAAAGTCGGTAGAATAGGCACAGAAAGCTTCGCCTAAATATATAGAAGAAAAGTGGGTCCCATATCACGTGATAGGCAAGCGGTAGATTCTGGTCGGTTTGCGTTGGTTGCGTCTGCTGCGGGGGTTAGATGCAGTCCAGTCTGTGTTATGCCAGTGGCTGGTAACGCAGCGAACCACCACACGTTACGTGAAACGCGGCTCGCCGCTTAAGCAGCAGACAGGCGCCAAAGCTGCAGCGAACGATGAGGGTGATGTTGTGCGCAACAGCGACGAGCGACGGCTTCAAGCGACGAAACGGGCCGCGCGCGAACAGATCACTAGTTCGTGTCGCTCGATCGCTCGGTTTTCGAAACCTAGAATTCGTCGCTCGTCGCCCAGAACGGCTACGAGCAACTAACCAATAGCGAGAAGCCGGAATTGGTACATGCAGTCAAGTACTACACGGATCGAGCAAACGACCGAACTTTGATGTATGAAATGATAAGAACCTACTTCAGACCAGTTTCAGAAATCGTTTGTGCAGTTTTTTGGCC